>NC_083581.1:29068378-29206943 GCF_027579695.1 Neoarius graeffei | reverse complement strand
TCTATGAACATCGTCTCTCTCTCTATGAACATCGTCTCTCTCTCTATGAACATCGTCTCTCTCTCTATGAACATCGTCTCTCTCTCTATGAACATCGTGTCTCTCTCTCTATGAACATCGTGTCTCTCTCTCTCTATGAACATCGTCTCTCTCTCTATGAACATCGTCTCTCTCTCTCTATGAACATCGTCTCTCTCTCTCTATGAACATCGTCTCTCTCTCTCTATGAACATCGTCTCTCTCTCTCTATGAACATCGTCTCTCTCTCTCTCTGAACATCGTCTCTCTCTCTCTCTATGAACATCGTCTCTCTCTCTATGAACATCGTCTCTCTCTATATGAACATCGTCTCTCTCTCTCTATGAACATCGTCTCTCTCTCTCTATGAACATCGTCTCTCTCTCTCTATGAACATCGTCTCTCTCTCTATGAACATCGTCTCTCTCTCTATGAACATCGTCTCTCTCTCTATGAACATCGTCTCTCTCTCTATGAACATCGTCTCTCTCTCTATGAACATCGTCTCTCTCTCTATGAACATCGTCTCTCTCTCTATGAACATCGTCTCTCTCTCTATGAACATCGTCTCTCTCTCTATGAACATCGTGTCTCTCTCTCTATGAACATCGTGTCTCTCTCTCTCTATGAACATCGTCTCTCTCTCTCTATGAACATCGTCTCTCTCTCTCTCTATGAACATCGTCTCTCTCTCTCTCTATGAACATCGTCTCTCTCTCTCTATGAACATCGTCTCTCTCTCTCTGAACATCGTCTCTCTCTCTCTCTATGAACATCGTCTCTCTCTCTCTCTATGAACATCGTCTCTCTCTATATGAACATCGTCTCTCTCTCTCTATGAACATCGTCTCTCTCTCTCTATGAACATCGTCTCTCTCTCTCTATGAACATCGTCTCTCTCTCTCTATGAACATCGTCTCTCTCTCTATGAACATCGTCTCTCTCTCTATGAACATCGTCTCTCTCTCTATGAACATCGTCTCTCTCTCTATGAACATCGTCTCTCTCTCTATGAACATCGTCTCTCTCTCTATGAACATCGTCTCTCTCTCTATGAACATCGTCTCTCTCTCTATGAACATCGTCTCTCTCTCTATGAACATCGTCCCTCTCTCTCTCTATGAACATCGTCTCTCTCTCTCTATGAACATCGTCTCTCTCTCTCTATGAACATCGTCTCTCTCTCTCTATGAACATCGTCTCTCTCTATGAACATCGTCTCTCTCTCTCTCTCTCTATGAACATCGTCTCTCTCTCTCTATGAACATCGTCTCTCTCTCTCTATGAACATCGTCTCTCTCTCTCTATGAACATCGTCTCTCTCTCTCTATGAACATCGTCTCTCTCTCTCTATGAACATCGTCTCTCTCTCTCTATGAACATCGTCTCTCTCTCTCTATGAACATCGTCTCTCTCTCTCTCTATGAACATCGTCTCTCTCTCTCTATGAACATCGTCTCTCTCTCTCTATGAACATCGTCTCTCTCTCTATGAACATCGTCCCTCTCTCTCTATGAACATCGTCCCTCTCTCTCTATGAACATCGTCCCTCTCTCTCTATGAACATCGTCCCTCTCTCTCTATGAACATCGTCTCTCTCTCTCTATGAACATCGTCTCTCTCTCTCTATGGACATCGTCTCTCTCTATGAACATCGTCTCTCTCTATGAACATCGTCTCTTTCTCTATGAACATCGTCTCTCTCTATGAACATCGTCTCTCTCTCTATGAACATCGTCTCTCTCTCTATGAACATCGTCTCTCTCTCTCTCTATGAACATCGTCTCTCTCTCTCTATGAACATCGTCTCTCTCTATGAACATCGTCTCTCTCTCTCTATGAACATCGTCTCTCTCTCTCTATGAACATCGTCTCTCTCTCTCTATGAACATCGTCTCTCTCTCTATGAACATCGTCTCTCTCTCTATGAACATCGTCTCTCTCTCTATGAACATCGTGTCTCTCTCTCTATGAACATCGTGTCTCTCTCTCTATGAACATCGTGTCTCTCTCTCTATGAACATCGTGTCTCTCTCTCTATGAACATCGTGTCTCTCTCTCTATGAACATCGTGTCTCTCTCTCTATGAACATCGTGTCTCTCTCTCTATGAACATCGTGTCTCTCTCTCTATGAACATCGTGTCTCTCTCTCTATGAACATCGTGTCTCTCTCTCTATGAACATCGTGTCTCTCTCTCTATGAACATCGTGTCTCTCTCTCTATGAACATCGTGTCTCTCTCTCTATGAACATCGTGTCTCTCTCTCTATGAACATCGTCTCTCTCTCTATGAACATCGTCTCTCTCTCTATGAACATCGTCTCTCTCTCTCTCTGAACATCGTCTCTCTCTCTCTGAACATCGTCTCTCTCTCTATGAACATCGTCTCTCTCTCTCTATGAACATCGTCTCTCTCTCTCTATGAACATCGTCTCTCTCTCTCTATGAACATCGTCTCTCTCTCTCTATGAACATCGTCTCTCTCTCTCTATGAACATCGTCTCTCTCTCTCTATGAACATCGTCTCTCTCTCTCTATGAACATCGTCTCTCTCTCTCTATGAACATCGTCTCTCTCTCTCTCTATGAACATCGTCTCTCTCTCTCTATGAACATCGTCTCTCTCTCTCTCTATGAACATCGTCTCTCTCTCTCTCTCTATGAACATCGTCTCTCTCTCTCTATGAACATCGTCTCTCTCTCTCTCTATGAACATCGTCTCTCTCTCTCTCTCTATGAACATCGTCTCTCTCTCTCTATGAACATCGTCTCTCTCTCTCTCTATGAACATCGTCTCTCTCTCTCTCTCTATGAACATCGTCTCTCTCTATGAACATCGTCTCTCTCTATGAACATCGTCTCTCTCTCTCTCTATGAACATCGTCTCTCTCTCTCTATGAACATCGTCTCTCTCTCTCTGAACATCGTCTCTCTCTCTCTCTGAACATCGTCTCTCTCTCTCTCTATGAACATCGTCTCTCTCTCTCTATGAACATCGTCTCTCTCTCTCTCTCTATGAACATCGGCTCTCTCTCTCTATGAACATCGTCTCTCTCTCTATGAACATCGTCTCTCTCTCTCTATGAACATCGTCTCTCTCTCTCTATGAACATCGTCTCTCTCTCTCTATGAACATCGTCTCTCTCTCTCTCTATGAACATCGTCTCTCTCTCTCTCTATGAACATCGTCTCTCTCTCTCTATGAACATCGTCTCTCTCTCTCTCTATGAACATCGTCTCTCTCTCTCTATGAACATCGTCTCTCTCTCTCTGAACATCGTCTCTCTCTCTCTCTGAACATCGTCTCTCTCTCTCTCTATGAACATCGTCTCTCTCTCTCTATGAACATCGTCTCTCTCTCTCTCTCTATGAACATCGGCTCTCTCTCTCTCTATGAACATCGTCTCTCTCTCTCTATGAACATCGTCTCTCTCTCTCTATGAACATCGTCTCTCTCTCTCTATGAACATCGTCTCTCTCTCTCTATGACATCGTCTCTCTCTCTCTCTATGAACATCGTCTCTCTCTCTCTCTATGAACATCGTCTCTCTCTCTCTATGAACATCGTCTCTCTCTCTCTATGAACATCGTCTCTCTCTCTATGAACATCGTCCCTCTCTCTCTCTATGAACATCGTCCCTCTCTCTCTCTATGAACATCGTCCCTCTCTCTCTCTATGAACATCGTCCCTCTCTCTCTATGAACATCGTCCCTCTCTCTCTATGAACATCGTCTCTCTCTCTCTATGAACATCGTCTCTCTCTATGAACATCGTCTCTCTCTATGAACATCGTCTCTTTCTCTATGAACATCGTCTCTCTCTATGAACATCGTCTCTCTCTATGAACATCGTCTCTCTCTATGAACATCGTCTCTCTCTATGAACATCGTCTCTCTCTATGAACATCGTCTCTCTCTCTCTCTATGAACATCGTCTCTCTCTCTCTCTATGAACATCGTCTCTCTCTCTCTCTATGAACATCGTCTCTCTCTCTCTCTATGAACATCGTCTCTCTCTCTCTATGAACATCGTCTCTCTCTCTCTCTATGAACATCGTCTCTCTCTCTCTATGAACATCGTCTCTCTCTCTATGAACATCGTCCCTCTCTCTCTCTGAACATCGTCCCTCTCTCTCTCTGAACATCGTCCCTCTCTCTCTCTGAACATCGTCCCTCTCTCTCTATGAACATCGTGTCTCTCTCTCTCTATGAACATCGTCTCTTTCTCTATGAACATCGTCTCTCTCTATGAACATCGTCTCTCTCTCTCTATGAACATCGTCTCTCTCTCTATGAACATCGTCTCTCTCTCTATGAACATCGTCTCTCTCTCTCTCTATGAACATCGTCTCTCTCTCTCTCTGAACATCGTCTCTCTCTCTCTATGAACATCGTCTCTCTCTCTCTATGAACATCGTCTCTCTCTCTATGAACATCGTCTCTCTCTCTATGAACATCGTCTCTCTCTCTATGAACATCGTCTCTCTCTCTATGAACATCGTCTCTCTCTCTATGAACATCGTCTCTCTCTCTATGAACATCGTCCCTCTCTCTCTATGAACATCGTCCCTCTCTCTCTATGAACATCGTCCCTCTCTCTCTATGAACATCGTCCCTCTCTCTCTATGAACATCGTCCCTCTCTCTCTATGAACATCGTCCCTCTCTCTCTATGAACATCGTCCCTCTCTCTCTATGAACATCGTCCCTCTCTCTCTATGAACATCGTCTCTCTCTCTATGAACATCGTCTCTTTCTCTATGAACATCGTCTCTCTCTATGAACATCGTCCCTCTCTCTCTATGAACATCGTCCCTCTCTCTCTATGAACATCGTCCCTCTCTCTCTATGAACATCGTCCCTCTCTCTCTATGAACATCGTCCCTCTCTCTCTATGAACATCGTCCCTCTCTCTCTATGAACATCGTCCCTCTCTCTCTATGAACATCGTGTCTCTCTCTCTATGAACATCGTGTCTCTCTCTCTATGAACATCGTGTCTCTCTCTCTATGAACATCGTCTCTCTCTCTATGAACATCGTCTCTCTCTCTATGAACATCGTCTCTCTCTCTCTATGAACATCGTCTCTCTCTCTCTATGAACATCGTCTCTCTCTCTCTATGAACATCGTCTCTCTCTCTATGAACATCGTCTCTCTCTCTATGAACATCGTCTCTCTATGAACATCGTCTCTCTATGAACATCGTCTCTCTCTATGAACATCGTCTCTCTCTCTCTCTGAACATCGTCTCTCTCTCTCTCTCTGAACATCGTCTCTCTCTCTCTATGAACATCGTCTCTCTCTCTCTATGAACATCGTCTCTCTCTCTCTATGAACATCGTCTCTCTCTCTCTATGAACATCGTCTCTCTCTCTATGAACATCGTGTCTCTCTCTCTATGAACATCGTGTCTCTCTCTCTATGAACATCGTGTCTCTCTCTCTATGAACATCGTCTCTCTCTCTATGAACATCGTCTCTCTCTCTCTATGAACATCGTCTCTCTCTCTCTATGAACATCGTCTCTCTCTATGAACATCGTCTCTCTCTCTCTGAACATCGTCTCTCTCTCTGAACATCGTCTCTCTCTCTGAACATCGTCTCTCTCTCTCTATGAACATCGTCTCTCTCTCTCTATGAACATCGTCTCTCTCTCTCTATGAACATCGTCTCTCTCTCTCTATGAACATCGTCTCTCTCTCTATGAACATCGTCTCTCTCTCTCTGAACATCGTCTCTCTCTCTGAACATCATCTCTCTCTCTGAACATCGTCTCTCTCTCTCTATGAACATCGTCTCTCTCTCTATGAACATCGTCTCTCTCTCTCTATGAACATCGTCTCTCTCTCTCTATGAACATCGTCTCTCTCTCTCTATGAACATCATCTCTCTCTCTATGAACATCGTCTCTCTCTCTATGAACATCGTGTCTCTCTCTCTATGAACATCGTGTCTCTCTCTCTATGAACATCGTGTCTCTCTCTCTATGAACATCGTGTCTCTCTCTCTATGAACATCGTCTCTCTCTCTCTATGAACATCGTGTCTCTCTCTCTATGAACATCGTCTCTCTCTATGAACATCGTCTCTCTCTATGAACATCGTCTCTCTCTATGAACATCGTCTCTCTCTATGAACATCGTCTCTCTCTATGAACATCGTCTCTCTCTCTCTATGAACATCGTCTCTCTCTATGAACATCGTCTCTTTCTCTATGAACATCGTCTCTCTCTCTCTATGAACATCGTCTCTCTCTCTCTATGAACATCGTCTCTCTCTCTATGAACATCGTCTCTCTCTCTCTATGAACATCGTCTCTCTCTCTCTCTATGAACATCGTCTCTCTCTCTCTGAACATCGTCTCTCTCTCTCTCTATGAACATCGTCTCTCTCTATGAACATCGTCTCTCTCTCTATGAACATCGTCTCTCTCTCTATGAACATCGTCTCTCTCTCTATGAACATCGTCTCTCTCTCTCTATGAACATCGTCTCTCTCTCTCTATGAACATCGTCTCTCTCTCTCTATGAACATCGTCTCTCTCTATGAACATCGTCTCTCTCTCTATGAACATCGTCTCTCTCTCTCTATGAACATCGTGTCTCTCTCTCTATGAACATCGTGTCTCTCTCTCTATGAACATCGTGTCTCTCTCTCTATGAACATCGTGTCTCTCTCTCTATGAACATCGTGTCTCTCTCTATGAACATCGTGTCTCTCTCTCTATGAACATCGTGTCTCTCTCTCTATGAACATCGTGTCTCTCTCTCTATGAACATCGTGTCTCTCTCTCTATGAACATCGTGTCTCTCTCTCTATGAACATCGTCTCTCTCTCTCTATGAACATCGTCTCTCTCTCTCTATGAACATCGTCTCTCTCTCTCTATGAACATCGTCTCTCTCTCTATGAACATCGTCTCTCTCTCTCTATGAACATCGTCTCTCTCTCTCTATGAACATCGTCTCTCTCTCTCTATGAACATCGTCTCTCTCTCTCTATGAACATCGTCTCTCTCTCTCTATGAACATCGTCTCTCTCTATGAACATCGTCTCTCTCTATGAACATCGTCTCTTTCTCTATGAACATCGTCTCTCTCTCTCTATGAACATCGTCTCTCTCTCTCTATGAACATCGTCTCTCTCTCTATGAACATCGTCTCTCTCTCTCTATGAACATCGTCTCTCTCTCTCTCTATGAACATCGTCTCTCTCTCTCTGAACATCGTCTCTCTCTCTCTCTATGAACATCGTCTCTCTCTCTCTATGAACATCGTCTCTCTCTCTCTATGAACATCGTCTCTCTCTCTATGAACATCGTCTCTCTCTCTATGAACATCGTCTCTCTCTCTATGAACATCGTCTCTCTCTCTCTATGAACATCGTCTCTCTCTCTCTATGAACATCGTCTCTCTCTCTCTATGAACATCGTGTCTCTCTCTCTATGAACATCGTGTCTCTCTCTCTATGAACATCGTGTCTCTCTCTCTATGAACATCGTGTCTCTCTCTCTATGAACATCGTGTCTCTCTCTCTATGAACATCGTGTCTCTCTCTCTATGAACATCGTGTCTCTCTCTCTATGAACATCGTGTCTCTCTCTCTATGAACATCGTCTCTCTCTCTATGAACATCGTCTCTCTCTCTATGAACATCGTCTCTCTCTCTCTATGAACATCGTCTCTCTCTCTCTATGAACATCGTCTCTCTCTCTCTATGAACATCGTCTCTCTCTCTCTATGAACATCGTCTCTCTCTCTCTATGAACATCGTCTCTCTCTATGAACATCGTGTCTCTCTCTATGAACATCGTCTCTCTCTCTATGAACATCGTCTCTCTCTCTATGAACATCGTCTCTCTCTCTATGAACATCGTCTCTCTCTCTCTATGAACATCGTCTCTCTCTCTCTATGAACATCGTCTCTCTCTCTCTATGAACATCGTCTCTCTCTCTATGAACATCGTCTCTCTCTCTATGAACATCGTCTCTCTCTCTATGAACATCGTCTCTCTCTCTCTATGAACATCGTCTCTCTCTCTCTATGAACATCGTCTCTCTCTCTCTATGAACATCGTCTCTCTCTCTATGAACATCGTCTCTCTCTCTATGAACATCGTGTCTCTCTCTCTATGAACATCGTGTCTCTCTCTCTATGAACATCGTGTCTCTCTCTCTATGAACATCGTGTCTCTCTCTATGAACATCGTGTCTCTCTCTCTATGAACATCGTGTCTCTCTCTCTATGAACATCGTGTCTCTCTCTCTATGAACATCGTGTCTCTCTCTCTATGAACATCGTGTCTCTCTCTCTATGAACATCGTCTCTCTCTCTCTATGAACATCGTCTCTCTCTCTCTATGAACATCGTCTCTCTCTCTCTATGAACATCGTCTCTCTCTCTCTATGAACATCGTCTCTCTCTCTCTATGAACATCGTCTCTCTCTCTCTATGAACATCGTCTCTCTCTCTCTATGAACATCGTCTCTCTCTCTCTATGAACATCGTCTCTCTCTCTCTATGAACATCGTCTCTCTCTCTCTCTGAACATCTTCTCTCTCTCTCTCTGAACATCGTCTCTCTCTCTCTCTGAACATCGTCTCTCTCTCTCTCTGAACATCGTCTCTCTCTCTCTCTGAACATCGTCTCTCTCTCTCTCTGAACATCGTCTCTCTCTCTCTCTGAACATCGTCTCTCTCTCTCTCTGAACATCGTCTCTCTCTCTCTATGAACATCGTCTCTCTCTCTATGAACATCGTCTCTCTCTATGAACATCGTCTCTCTGAACATCGTCTCTCTCTCTCTATGAACATCGTCTCTCTCTCTCTATGAACATCGTGTCTCTCTATGAACATCGTCTCTCTCTCTCTATGAACATCGTCTCTCTCTCTATGAACATCGTCTCTCTCTCTCTATGAACATCGTCTCTCTCTATGAACATCGTCTCTCTCTCTCTGAACATCGTCTCTCTCTCTCTGAACATCGTCTCTCTCTATGAACATCGTCTCTCTCTATGAACATCGTCTCTCTCTCTATGAACATCGTCTCTCTCTCTATGAACATCGTCTCTCTCTCTATGAACATCGTCTCTCTCTCTATGAACATCGTCTCTCTCTCTATGAACATCGTCTCTCTCTCTCTATGAACATCGTCTCTCTCTCTCTATGAACATCGTGTCTCTCTCTCTATGAACATCGTCTCTCTCTCTCTATGAACATCGTCTCTCTCTATGAACATCGTCTCTCTCTCTCTCTGAACATCGTCTCTCTCTCTCTGAACATCGTCTCTCTCTCTCTCTATGAACATCGTCTCTCTCTCTCTATGAACATCGTCTCTCTCTCTATGAACATCGTCTCTCTCTCTCTATGAACATCGTCTCTCTCTCTCTATGAACATCGTCTCTCTCTCTCTATGAACATCGTCTCTCTCTCTCTATGAACATCGTCTCTCTCTCTCTATGAACATCGTCTCTCTCTCTCTATGAACATCGTCTCTCTCTCTCTATGAACATCGTCTCTCTCTCTCTATGAACATCGTGTCTCTCTCTCTATGAACATCGTGTCTCTCTCTCTATGAACATCGTGTCTCTCTCTCTATGAACATCGTGTCTCTCTCTCTATGAACATCGTCCGTCTCTCTCTCTATGAACATCGTCCGTCTCTCTCTCTATGAACATCGTCCCTCTCTCTCTCTATGAACATCGTCCCTCTCTCTCTCTATGAACATCGTCCCTCTCTCTCTCTATGAACATCGTCCCTCTCTCTCTCTATGAACATCGTCCCTCTCTCTCTCTATGAACATCGTCCCTCTCTCTCTCTATGAACATCGTCCCTCTCTCTCTCTATGAACATCGTCCCTCTCTCTCTCTGAACATCGTCCCTCTCTCTCTCTGAACATCGTCCCTCTCTCTCTCTATGAACATCGTCCCTCTCTCTCTCTATGAACATCGTCCCTCTCTCTCTCTATGAACATCGTCCCTCTCTCTCTCTATGAACATCGTCCCTCTCTCTCTATGAACATCGTCCCTCTCTCTCTATGAACATCGTCCCTCTCTCTCTATGAACATCGTCTCTCTCTCTCTATGAACATCGTGTCTCTCTCTCTATGAACATCGTGTCTCTCTCTCTATGAACATCGTCCCTCTCTCTCTCTGAACATCGTCTCTCTCTCTATGAACATCGTCTCTCTCTCTCTATGAACATCGTCTCTCTCTCTCTGAACATCGTCTCTCTCTCTCTATGAACATCGTCTCTCTCTATCTCTATGAACATCGTCTCTCTCTCTATGAACATCGTCTCTCTCTCTATGAACATCGTCTCTCTCTCTCTCTATGAACATCGTCTCTCTCTCTCTCTATGAACATCGTCTCTCTCTCTATGAACATCGTCTCTCTCTCTCTATGAACATCGTCTCTCTCTCTCTCTATGAACATCGTCTCTCTCTCTCTATGAACATCGTCCCTCTCTCTCTATGAACATCGTCCCTCTCTCTCTCTGAACATCGTCCCTCTCTCTCTCTGAACATCGTCCCTCTCTCTCTCTGAACATCGTCCCTCTCTCTCTCTGAACATCGTCCCTCTCTCTCTCTGAACATCGTCCCTCTCTCTCTATGAACATCGTCCCTCTCTCTCTCTATGAACATCGTCCCTCTCTCTCTCTATGAACATCGTCCCTCTCTCTCTCTATGAACATCGTCCCTCTCTCTCTCTATGAACATCGTCCCTCTCTCTCTATGAACATCGTCCCTCTCTCTCTATGAACATCGTCCCTCTCTCTCTATGAACATCGTCTCTCTCTCTCTATGAACATCGTCTCTCTCTCTCTATGAACATCGTGTCTCTCTCTCTATGAACATCGTCCCTCTCTCTCTCTGAACATCGTCCCTCTCTCTCTCTGAACATCGTCCCTCTCTCTCTCTGAACATCGTCCCTCTCTCTCTCTGAACATCGTCCCTCTCTCTCTCTGAACATCGTCCCTCTCTCTCTCTATGAACATCGTCCCTCTCTCTCTCTATGAACATCGTCCCTCTCTCTCTCTATGAACATCGTCCCTCTCTCTCTATGAACATCGTCCCTCTCTCACTATGAACATCGTCTCTCTCTCTATGAACATCGTCTCTCTCTCTATGAACATCGTCCCTCTCTCTCTCTATGAACATCGTCTCTCTCTCTCTCTATGAACATCGTCTCTCTCTCTATGAACATCGTCTCTCTCTCTCTATGAACATCGTCTCTCTCTCTCTCTATGAACATCGTCTCTCTCTCTCTCTGAACATCGTCCCTCTCTCTCTCTGAACATCGTCCCTCTCTCTCTCTGAACATCGTCCCTCTCTCTCTCTGAACATCGTCCCTCTCTCTCTCTGAACATCGTCCCTCTCTCTCTCTGAACATCGTCCCTCTCTCTCTCTATGAACATCGTCCCTCTCTCTCTCTATGAACATCGTCCCTCTCTCTCTCTATGAACATCGTCCCTCTCTCTCTATGAACATCGTCCCTCTCTCTCTATGAACATCGTCCCTCTCTCTCTATGAACATCGTCCCTCTCTCTCTATGAACATCGTCCCTCTCTCTCTATGAACATCGTCCCTCTCTCTCTCTATGAACATCGTCCCTCTCTCTCTCTATGAACATCGTCCCTCTCTCTCTCTATGAACATCGTCCCTCTCTCTCTCTATGAACATCGTCCCTCTCTCTCTCTATGAACATCGTCCCTCTCTCTCTCTATGAACATCGTCTCTCTCTCTCTATGAATATCGTCCCTCTCTCTCTCTATGAACATCGTCTCTCTCTCTCTATGAACATCGTCTCTCTCTCTCTCTATGAACATCGTCTCTCTCTCTCTATGAACATCGTCTCTCTCTCTCTCTATGAACATCGTCTCTCTCTCTATGAACATCGTCTCTCTCTCTCTATGAACATCGTCTCTCTCTCTCTATGAACATCGTCTCTCTCTCTCTATGAACATCGTCCCTCTCTCTCTCTCTATGAACATCGTCCCTCTCTCTCTCTATGAACATCGTCCCTCTCTCTCTCTCTATGAACATCGTCCCTCTCTCTCTCTCTATGAACATCGTCCCTCTCTCTCTCTATGAACATCGTCTCTCTCTCTCTATGAACATCGTCCCTCTCTCTCTATGAACATCGTCCCTCTCTCTCTATGAACATCGTCTCTCTCTCTCTATGAACATCGTCTCTCTCTCTCTATGAACATCGTCTCTCTCTCTCTATGAACATCGTCTCTCTCTCTCTATGAACATCGTCTCTCTCTCTCTCTGAACATCGTCTCTCTCTCTCTATGAACATCGTCTCTCTCTCTCTATGAACATCGTCTCTCTCTCTCTATGAACATCGTCTCTCTCTCTCTATGAACATCGTCTCTCTCTCTGAACATCGTCTCTCTCTCTCTCTGAACATCGTCTCTCTCTCTCTATGAACATCGTCTCTCTCTCTCTATGAACATCGTGTCTCTCTATGAACATCGTCTCTCTCTCTCTATGAACATCGTCTCTCTCTCTATGAACATCGTCTCTCTCTCTCTATGAACATCGTCTCTCTCTATGAACATCGTCTCTCTCTCTCTCTGAACATCGTCTCTCTCTCTCTCTGAACATCGTCTCTCTCTCTATGAACATCGTCTCTCTCTCTATGAACATCGTCTCTCTCTCTATGAACATCGTCTCTCTCTCTATGAACATCGTCTCTCTCTCTATGAACATCGTCTCTCTCTCTATGAACATCGTCTCTCTCTCTCTATGAACATCGTGTCTCTCTCTCTATGAACATCGTGTCTCTCTCTCTATGAACATCGTCTCTCTCTCTCTATGAACATCGTCTCTCTCTATGAACATCGTCTCTCTCTCTCTCTGAACATCGTCTCTCTCTCTCTGAACATCGTCTCTCTCTCTCTCTATGAACATCGTCTCTCTCTCTCTATGAACATCGTCTCTCTCTATGAACATCGTCTCTCTCTCTATGAACATCGTCTCTCTCTCTATGAACATCGTCTCTCTCTCTATGAACATCGTCTCTCTGTCTCTATTAACATCGTCTCTCTCTCTCTATGAACATCGTCTCTCTCTCTCTATGAACATCGTCTCTCTCTCTCTATGAACATCGTCTCTCTCTCTATGAACATCGTGTCTCTCTCTCTATGAACATCGTGTCTCTCTCTCTATGAACATCGTGTCTCTCTCTCTATGAACATCGTCCCTCTCTCTCTCTATGAACATCGTCCCTCTCTCTCTATGAACATCGTCCCTCTCTCTCTCTATGAACATCGTCCCTCTCTCTCTCTATGAACATCGTCCCTCTCTCTCTCTATGAACATCGTCCCTCTCTCTCTATGAACATCGTCCCTCTCTCTCTATGAACATCGTCCCTCTCTCTCTATGAACATCGTCTCTCTCTCTCTATGAACATCGTCTCTCTCTCTCTATGAACATCGTCTCTCTCTCTCTATGAACATCGTCTCTCTCTCTCTATGAACATCGTCTCTCTCTCTCTATGAACATCGTCTCTCTCTCTCTATGAACATCGTCTCTCTCTCTCTCTATGAACATCGTCTCTCTCTCTCTATGAACATCGTCTCTCTCTCTCTATGAACATCGTCTCTCTCTCTCTATGAACATCGTCTCTCTCTCTCTATGAACATCGTCTCTCTCTATGAACATCGTCTCTCTCTCTCTCTGAACATCGTCTCTCTCTCTGAACATCGTCTCTCTCTCTATGAACATCGTCTCTCTCTCTCTGAACATCGTCTCTCTCTCTATGAACATCGTCTCTCTCTCTCTATGAACATCGTCTCTCTCTCTCTATGAACATCGTCTCTCTCTCTCTGAACATCGTCTCTCTCTCTCTGAACATCGTCTCTCTCTCTATGAACATCGTCTCTCTCTCTCTCTGAACATCGTCTCTCTCTCTCTGAACATCGTCTCTCTCTCTCTCTATGAACATCGTCTCTCTCTCTCTCTCTATGAACATCGTCTCTCTCTCTCTCTATGAACATCGTCTCTCTCTCTCTCTATGAACATCGTCTCTCTCTCTCTCTATGAACATCGTCTCTCTCTCTCTATGAACATCGTCTCTCTCTCTATGAACATCGTCTCTCTCTCTATGAACATCGTCTCTCTCTCTATGAACATCGTCTCTCTCTCTCTATGAACATCGTCTCTCTCTCTCTATGAACATCGTCTCTCTCTCTCTGAACATCGTCTCTCTCTCTCTGAACATCGTCTCTCTCTCTATGAACATCGTCTCTCTCTCTCTCTGAACATCGTCTCTCTCTCTCTGAACATCGTCTCTCTCTCTCTCTATGAACATCGTCTCTCTCTCTCTATGAACATCGTCTCTCTCTCTCTCTATGAACATCGTCTCTCTCTCTCTCTATGAACATCGTCTCTCTCTCTCTATGAACATCGTCTCTCTCTCTATGAACATCGTCTCTCTCTCTATGAACATTGTCTCTCTCTCTCTATGAACATCGTGTCTCTCTCTCTATGAACATCGTCCCTCTCTCTCTATGAACATCGTCCCTCTCTCTCTATGAACATCGTCCCTCTCTCTCTATGAACATCGTCCCTCTCTCTCTCTGAACATCGTCTCTCTCTCTCTATGAACATCGTCTCTCTCTCTCTATGAACATCGTCTCTCTCTCTCTGAACATCGTCTCTCTCTCTCTATGAACATCGTCTCTCTCTATCTCTATGAACATCGTCTCTCTCTCTATGAACATCGTCTCTCTCTCTCTATGAACATCGTCTCTCTCTCTCTCTATGAACATCGTCTCTCTCTCTATGAACATCGTCTCTCTCTCTATGAACATCGTCTCTCTCTCTCTATGAACATCGTCTCTCTCTCTCTATGAACATCGTCCCTCTCTCTCTCTGAACATCGTCCCTCTCTCTCTCTGAACATCGTCTCTCTCTCTCTATGAACATCGTCTCTCTCTCTCTGAACATCGTCTCTCTCTCTCTATGAACATCGTCTCTCTCTCTCTCTATGAACATCGTCTCTCTCTCTATGAACATCGTCTCTCTCTCTATGAACATCGTCTCTCTCTCTCTATGAACATCGTCTCTCTCTCTCTATGAACATCGTCCCTCTCTCTCTCTGAACATCGTCCCTCTCTCTCTCTGAACATCGTCCCTCTCTCTCTCTGAACATCGTCCCTCTCTCTCTCTGAACATCGTCCCTCTCTCTCTCTGAACATCGTCCCTCTCTCTCTCTGAACATCGTCCCTCTCTCTCTCTATGAACATCGTCCCTCTCTCTCTCTATGAACATCGTCCCTCTCTCTCTCTATGAACATCGTCCCTCTCTCTCTATGAACATCGTCCCTCTCTCTCTATGAACATCGTCCCTCTCTATGAACATCGTCCCTCTCTCTCTATGAACATCGTCCCTCTCTCTCTCTGAACATCGTCCCTCTCTCTCTCTGAACATCGTCCCTCTCTCTCTATGAACATCGTCCCTCTCTCTCTCTATGAACATCGTCCCTCTCTCTCTCTATGAACATCGTCCCTCTCTCTCTATGAACATCGTCCCTCTCTCTCTATGAACATCGTCTCTCTCTCTATGAACATCGTCTCTCTCTCTATGAACATCGTCCCTCTCTCTCTATGAACATCGTCCCTCTCTCTCTATGAACATCGTCCCTCTCTCTCTATGAACATCGTCCCTCTCTCTCTATGAACATCGTCCCTCTCTCTCTATGAACATCGTCCCTCTCTCTCTATGAACATCGTCCCTCTCTCTCTCTATGAACATCGTCCCTCTCTCTCTCTATGAACATCGTCCCTCTCTCTCTCTATGAACATCGTCCCTCTCTCTCTCTATGAACATCGTCCCTCTCTCTCTCTATGAACATCGTCCCTCTCTCTCTCTATGAACATCGTCCCTCTCTCTCTCTATGAACATCGTCCCTCTCTCTCTCTATGAACATCGTCTCTCTCTCTCTATGAACATCGTCCCTCTCTCTCTCTATGAACATCGTCTCTCTCTCTCTCTATGAACATCGTCTCTCTCTCTCTCTCTATGAACATCGTCTCTCTCTCTCTCTATGAACATCGTCTCTCTCTCTCTCTATGAACATCGTCTCTCTCTCTCTATGAACATCGTCTCTCTCTCTCTATGAACATCGTCTCTCTCTCTCTATGAACATCGTCTCTCTCTCTCTCTCTATGAACATCGTCCCTCTCTCTCTCTATGAACATCGTCTCTCTCTCTCTATGAACATCGTCTCTCTCTCTCTATGAACATCGTCTCTCTCTCTATGAACATCGTCTCTCTCTCTCTATGAACATCGTCCCTCTCTCTCTCTATGAACATCGTCCCTCTCTCTCTCTATGAACATCGTCCCTCTCTCTCTCTCTATGAACATCGTCCCTCTCTCTCTCTCTATGAACATCGTCCCTCTCTCTCTCTATGAACATCGTCCCTCTCTCTCTCTCTATGAACATCGTCCCTCTCTCTCTCTATGAACATCGTCCCTCTCTCTCTATGAACATCGTCCCTCTCTCTCTATGAACATCGTCTCCCTCTCTCTCTATGAACATCGTCTCTCTCTCTCTATGAACATCGTCTCTCTCTCTCTATGAACATCGTCTCTCTCTCTCTATGAACATCGTCTCTCTCTCTCTATGAACATCGTCTCTCTCTCTCTATGAACATCGTCTCTCTCTCTCTATGAACATCGTCTCTCTCTCTCTCTATGAACATTCCCCCTCTCTCTCCCTGTCTCTCTGTTTTCATGATCTCTCTCTCTCACAGTGAACTCTGTCGAACTGGGTCCCCTCAGGAAGTTCATTCACTCCTTTAAAATGTCAGCAATGAGGGTCAACACTGTCATGCGGTATTTAGTGGTTTCTCCCCCAGTGTACTTCCTGTATGAACCCCGTCCTCATGTGGTTTAGCCCCACGTTTAAACGTGTCTATGATTTGATCATTCTAGGTTTCAAGGAACGTTTGAACTTGAGGTTTTTCACTGGATTTTTCTGTTGACTACTACTTCTGTAAACTCCCTTAAAGTAGCTGAGGAAACTCTGACTAGAGAGCTGAATCAAGTCAAGGCTTTGCGTGTTCAAGTCCCTGCAGCTCAACAGAACTATTTGACAAGACATTCTAAATGTAAACTCTAAGAATCTGTAAAGATCCAACCATGGTTCTAAAAATAGGCATCGTCATATCAGCTGAAAATGTCAATTCAACCGAAACAGCTCTCCTCGAATTCAGAATTGAATGCTGAACAACAGACTTTTTACAGAAGTAAACTACGTTTATCTGTTCGTGAGATATTACAAATCAAAGATTGACGAAACGGATTAATTTTTCGAAAGCTGGTGTAAAATTCTGTCCGAGGATCATATGGTACAAAATGGGCCTCATTTAACTGATGAGATCAAATGTTTTTTTTCCTTAGTAACTTTTATTTTTCAAGATGTTTACATGGAAGTTGATTATTATTACCTTTTGGGTCTGGTTCCTCTCGAGGTTTCTTCCTCGCGTTGTCGAGGGGAGTTTTTCCTTGCCACCGTCGCCACGGGCTTGCTCACTGGGGATAGATGAGGAATAAAATTGGCTCATGTCTTGGGTCATTCAGATTCTGTAAAGCTGCTTTGGGACAATGTCTATTGTTAAAAGCGCTATCAAAAAAATGGCAGGCACATCGATGGTTGTATACTGAATACAAAGTTTGAACAATTAATAACCAATTATGCAAATTACTATCTAATTAGCATTAATTATGCAGAATGTTAAATCGGTGCGCACACATTTCTAATACCCTCTTTGTGCTCTGTAGGCCTTTGTATTCCTTAAAAGTAGGGCCTACTAGTGTTTATATTAAAGAATACAAGACTACGTTCAGACTGCACCCTGAAACGACCCATATCCAATTTTTTTGCCCATATGCGACCTGTATCCGATTTGTTATTGACAATCTGAACGACACAGATCCGATTTTTTTCACATGCGACCCAGGCCGCTTGGATATGTGGTCCTAATTCCGATGCATATCCGTTATTTTCACATGCGACTGCAGTCTGACCGGACAGGTCGCATTCATGCGATCTACACATCATCAACAAGAGACAAACGTCACTATTCTGCGTTGGCTAATCCCGCCTCTTTGGTGGAAAACAACAACATTTGTACAGTTTTCAGAATTTAAATAGACTTTTATAGAATTGATCAAGCTAATGGTGGATTTGGTAGGGACCTGGATGTTGATCTGTTAGCCTGATTAAATAAAACAGTTTCTATAACTGATTTATAAACCATCCTGTATTACAAGATTATAAGATTGTTCTGGAAATTTCCAGTAATTTGACACCTTCGGTCTCATTAGTCTGCTGCCCACATTAATCAGATTATTGTGCGAGTTCCGCCGCCGCCACAAAAACCACATCGCCAGGTCTCGCCTCATCTCCATAGCAAACTGCACTGGTGTTTCTGCACCTTGAGCCAGCGCTGAGAGAAGCTGCAGAATTCAGCTGGCTATAAACAATCTAAATAAATATTTATAAAAATGTAGAAAAAGTCTATTAATATGACGAAATAAATATGTGCAAATTATTAAGCCTGAATTAAGAGTTTGGTAATACAGCGGCCGTATCCCAAATGACTGCCTACTGAAGCTCGAGTGCACTATATAGAGTTTAAAAATCCATTACTTCCTAGTAACATGTAGTGCACTTATATAGAAATTAGAGAGACATTTAGGAGTCAACCCTCGTTACCAGGCTACACGTTTTCATTTCAGTTCAGAAACAAAAATACACACAAGACCTCACACTTTAACCAGATAATTAAACAAACAAACAAAAAAAATAAGAAATCATTAAACATGAAGAGTGCGCTTTTTTTTTTTGTTTTGTTTTTTTGTTTACGTATTACGTAGATGTGCTTATTACATGTCAATTTGTGCATGCGGGACACTTTTGGGTCGTTTTCCGTTCATATTGGAGATCGCATACAAGTCTCATATAATTGGTAATGTGAACGGCCTAACAAAAAAATCGGATTTCACAGCAAATCAGATATGGGTCGTTTCAGGTTGCAGTCTGAACGTAGTGTAAGTGATTCTTATTTTGATTAATATTCACAGCTTTCAAGGTGAACCTCAAAAAAACTGTCTGATCCACATCCAGTAAACAATTCCAGTTAATCGAATTGAAATTGACACTCGTATTTCTGACTTCCAGTTTTTTAAATCTCATTCCGACCACTAACATCTCAATATATTTCATCAAGCAACTTCAGCTATATTCTAAACTAGCTATTTATTTACATGAATCACTTTTATTTGAAAAAAATAAGTAGGTAAAGCTATGAAAACTCACTTCAAAGCCCCCCGTGAATCATAACGTCAAAATTTTCCGTCCGTTAGTTTTGCTGAAACGGTGACAGAGAGAGAGAACATCCCTATAAAAGTTATCTGATTGATGCTCAGGAATAATCCAGTCAGAAACCGATCGGGAGAGAGAGAGCGCGAGCCTGACCGCTTTCCCGTGACTCAAAAAGAAAAGCACCGGCAGTTTCCTGACGTCACGTGAGCAGAGAGTGAACTCTGTTGTACCGTTTCAACCAAGAGTTAAGCACTGAGAGATTTGCAAACTTGTCTGACCGTCTGCGTGCACAATTTTCACAGCACGGCGAGTGAGCAGCTGATATGCCTACGAAGAATGTTGTTCTGGTTCAAATTCAGCGCAATATTGAATTCTCATCTTTAGTACCATTTGACGTGAATAATTCCCGGCAGGCTTTCGTCTAAACCGGGGAACAGGGGCGCTGCGCCCTCTTACTCTCGGAGTGCGTGCGCCCTCTTACTGAAATGCCGATTGAACCCCAAGTCACACTTAGGCCATGCACTTGTATGCTACTGCACAACATGCAACCTTTCTCAAAACGATCTTTTCTCCGTGAAAACATCCCAGCAACACCACGTGACAATGTGTCTGATCATCAAATACGTTATAATTACTCCAAAAATATTCCAGTCATAGTAGATACACCGCCAGACGGTGCAAAAACAATCCGAATTGGCGTTTTCCAGACTGACACGCCATGTTGTTTAGTTGTCGCGGCTGCTCTCGCGAGATTTGACATGGGTTACGTACAAGGTCAGCTGACTTGTAGAGCGAGATTTCTCGAGACTGAATGACCTTTCACCCACCGGCGCGGGAGCTTTTGACAGAAGTAGTTCGCGAGTTGTTTTTGTTGACACTTGGGCATTTAAAGATGTCATCCCGCGGCACGAAACGGAAGAAAGCCAAAGACTGTCCAGGGCAGAAGAAGATTACTTCTTTCTTTTTCAATGTTGACAAACAATTTGTTACAATTTCCCTCTCGGATAGCCTCAGAATGTCCCATTGTAGCCTCAGTTTTTCAAAGGCTTCGCACGGCGGAGGGGGGGACGGACAACCGGCACCATCTCCCCCTCCCGTCGCTTCGCTCCCTCGCCATGGTGAGCACCCTCGTACTAGATTTTTCTAGAAAAAACCCTGCCCGGTGATGATAATACGGAGCGTTTTTGAATTCCTCTTGTCTTTTGTACGTTCAGTCGTGTCACATATCAGATGTTAAACAAACGCAAGCGATAATCCTTGATCCTTAACTCTAAACACCTGATAAATGACGGTTATTGGTGTCTTCAAAGGCAAAATTATGATCATAAGTTAGTTCAGTTGAATAATGGGGTTCGTACACCTGAAGATGGGGCTAATGCACCGTAAAGGCCTCTGCATGCTCTTGCGACAAGGCTTTCGCAGATAGCTTTTCGCAGACAGTTGTAATTTATCGTTGAGCGGGGAGTAATAGGCGTGCGCGATGTTATTCACCGCCACAACGCAAGGGGGCGCGAAGTCGCTAGGAGTAGTTGGTGGGTGTGGTTAGTGGAGTGTTTATCCTCCGGTTACTTATATTGACTAGAACTGGAGTCGTATAGATGTACGTACTTCCTCAATCAACCGCTCTTCGTGCTGCTCCATCTTCGCTCGTGTTTTTAAAAATGCCGGTCGTGAAAACAAAACAAACCGGGAAAGTAGGGAAGCGGAAGTGCGTGTACAGCGGATGTAAAGTGGACCAATCAGAGCCCTCTTGTCTGCGAGGCTTCTGCGGTGGTCACAATTTTTGGGAGGTGCGTGCAGAGCGTCTGCGAAGGTGGGGGGGCTACACAGACACTGTCTGCGACACCGTCTGCGAGGACTGGGTTGTCAGCATAAATTGGCCTTAAGCCCGCCATGTTTTTGCATTTCCGTGTAATTTTCTGTGGCTGGAAGAAATATAAAAATACTCTTGTGAGATGAGGCAGCGTTCACAAGCACCTTCTAACTAGTGTAACAAAAATAAAAATCATTATTCATATCTGTAGCTCCGGGCGGCACGGTGGTGTAGTGGTTAGCGCTGTCGCTTCACAGCAAGAAGGTCCGGGTTCGAGCCCCGGGGCCGGCGAGGGCCTTTCTGTGCGGAGTTTGCATGTTCTCCCCGTGTCCGCGTGGGTTTCCTCCGGGTGCTCCGGTTTCCCCCACAGTCCAAAGACATGCAGGTTAGGTTAACTGGTGACTCTAAATTGACCGTAGGTGTGAGTGTGAATGGTTGTCTGTGTCTATGTGTCAGCCCTGTGATGACCTGGCGACTTGTCCAGGGTGTACCCCGCCTTTCACCCGTAGTCAGCTGGGATAGGCTCCAGCTTGCCTGCGACCCTGTAGAAGGATAAAGCGGCTAGAGATGATGAATGAATGAATGAATATCTGTAGCTCCTTTAGCCACCATAATAATAAACAGGTTTCTTAAAATAATGACTTAATACGTCATAACAGTGAGAATTTTCTCCTGACTATGACTTCTTCGTTTCTCATAATGACTTAATCTCCTAATTATGACTCTCATAAATGAAGTTTCTCCGAATTATGACTGAGTTACGACTATCTCATTAATATGAGAAGGTTTTTTGTAATTACGACTCTGTATCTCATAATAACGGCTGTTATGACTATCTCGTATATAAATACTAGGTTTTTTGTAATTGACCGAGTATCTCATAATTGAGTGTCGCGTTTGAGCAAAAGTTCATTATTATGAAATAGGGAGTTTTAATTATGACTTGTCATAATGACATCTCATTTTGAGATACAAAGTCATATTCGTTCTCGTTATGACGACACTCTGACTTTTTTTTCCCCCCTTTAGTGACACAAACGGGCTTCTGTTCCGTAGTAAACATGTTTGCAGGTGGAAAGCGATGTTGACCTACACATGCGCTCGCTGTCCACTTTATTAGGAACACGTTCAGACGGGTCATGTGACAGCAGCGCAGGTGGATAAAATGAAAAGCAGGTCAGGAGATCCAGTCAGGTTTCACGTCAAGCGTTAGAATGGAGGGATTTTTGATCGTCAGAAAAATCAGAATCAGAAAAAAAGCTTTATTGCCAAGTAATTGTTGCAACTGCAAGGAATTTGGCTTGGAGTTAAGGTGCAAAATAGATAGACAGTCTAATAAAGGAGCTACATAAAAACAGTCTGTCCTAAGATACGAAGAAATAAGGCCATTATTAAAAAATGTTCTGTTTCCGGTCCACCGGCCGGGTGAGTGCCGTTTGTGCGGTTGAAAATTTTTTTTTTTAACGCCAGTTTTTCGACGTTTTTTTCGGGTTCGTAAATCTAAAATCGAACTTGACATTTCCGCATTCCCAGAGCTTTCCACTAAGGCTCATACTAGCCAGCCATGACAAATAAGTAGCCAGCCAGGGGGAGGAAACACAAACTCCTGTGCACGCAGTTCCCAGGATTAAATGTATTTTCCACAGACCATTTATTTATTCACTTTACTCAAATACAAAGTAAAATGGCAGTAAATCTTCTTTCTTTTCTTGCGTATTGCATCATGAGGCGTTCCTGGCTTGTAAATCTCTTATTTTCGGTGCATGACACATTCACGCAGCTGAGCATGCTATGAATTAACAACGACAACGGTCTGCAGTGGGGCGACACAATTACACACTCAGCCAACATTTCTCCATTTGTGTATGCAAATACACTCCAACCACTCAGTTTGGGTTCATTTACAACCAACGGTGTCTTTTGATGCCAGCACGTAATTGAACGAGAGAAGACTGGTTTACTGGAGACAAAATAAGCGTCATCTCTGCTTCTGTTCCCTCCGACACACTACTGCCTCCGCCGAGTGCGTGCGCACTCTGAACTGAATCAGCTCTGCGCATGCGCCGTGCGGCACAAAAAAACGGCAGCCACCATGAAGGAAGGAGATCCGGAGTTTTCAAACATTTGCTTAAGTGTGAAATCGCAAAATGGTATTCTAGCGAACAACAAAATAGTAAAGATTCAGAAAAACAAATCATTCAGTGATCATTTTAATAGTGTAATTTCATCCGAACTCGGCCTAACGCTCGATTTAGAACTACAAAAAGTCCGTGTGTCGGACATTTTAAGTACCTTTGTAAAAGTTTTGCAAATGTTGCAGTCAGCATTTAAAATGCTAACTTAGTTTTTGTACAAGTTTCAGTTGATTAAACTGTCATATTTTATTAAATGCGTCTGCTTTTGTAATAAAAAAGTACTGAAAGAAAAAGCAAAACACAGCATTGCGATTTCTTATACATCCATAAAAAAAAAAAAACCTCCCTCCCGACTGAAAATTTTTTTGCTCACCCGGTGGACAGGAAACGGATTTTTTTTTAAGGATGGCCTAAGAACTAAATAAACAAGATAAAAATAAGATAAACAACTGGTCTTAGACCACATCGGGTAACACTCCTGTCAGCCAGCAACAGGAGCCTGAGCTACAGCCGAATCTAAACAGTTGCTTTTCTGCTCACCGTGGTTGTAAAGAGTGGTTCTTTAAGTTACCGGAGCATTCCTGTCATGTCGAACCAGTCTAATAATTCTCCTCTGACCTCATTACTGCCTCAGAAGTGCCGCTCACTGGATGATGTGTGTATATATATCTCATCTCATTATCTCTAGCCGCTTTATCCTGTTCTACAGGGTCGCAGGCAAGCTGGAGCCTATCCCAGCTGACTACGGGCGAAAGGCGGGGTACACCCTGGACAAGTCGCCAGGTCATCACAGGGCTGACACATAGACACAGACAACCATTCACACTCACATTCACACCTACGGTCAATTTAGAGCCACCAGTTAACCTAACCTGCATGTCTTTGGACTGTGGGGGAAACCGGAGCACCCGGAGGAAACCCACGCGGACACGAGGAGAACATGCAGACCCCACACAGAAAGGCCCTCGCCGGCCACGGGGCTCGAACCCGGACCTTCTTGCTGTGAGGCGACAGCGCTAACCGCTACACCACCGTGCCGCCCTGGTCACTGAGCTCACGTTTCCCTCCTGTTCTGATATTTGATGTGAATATGAACTGAAGCTCTTGATCTGTATCTGCATGATTGGTGGGTTTTTTTTCTTGCACTGCACCTGATTTGTATAAATGTACAGGTGTTCCTAATAAAGTAGTCAGTGAGCGCGTGCGTTTTGTGCTATGGGGATCATTCTGAAGATTAACAGATGGCAGAATGCAGCTTTTCATCCTTGTGAAGACCATGCAAGTCCCAAAATATCAGAAGACCTAGCAGCTTTCCTAAAAAGTGCAGAACTGATGAGTTGCACCTCACCAAGAGGCTTGAACAAAATTGCCATTTGATTTGTTAGTTGAAAAGAATGTAGTCGGAAGTATAAAGTGCTTAAAGTGTACGTAATGCCTAATTGTAATGCTTTAAAATGAATATCATGAGTAACGACCACAATGAATTAATAAAGCGGGGGGGAAATATTAATTATTTGTTATTTTATCATCAAGCACAAAACTATCGATAAATCGCAGCTTCTGGATCCCGGAAAAAGCAGCCTTGCATCAGGGCTAATCCCACACGGCGTCACGCGTGGAACCCCGGTTATCTGAGTCATTTCCGTTCACCTGACTCTGTGCTTGTTTACTTGCTGAAATTGGATATTGTTGTTGGAATCTTACAAAAATAACGACGTGAAAGTGCTGCATTGTGTTTGGATGTTCAAATCCTTATACAACAGGACATTCAGTTCACGAATTTCCGAGAAATCTAAAGCGACAGTGGGTGAAGTTTGTGCAAACAAAGTGGGCAGATTTCGTGTCGCCGACTAATAATAAATCTGATTCATCAAGTGTTCATCACCAGAATGACCACATGGGAATTACTGGCACAAAAAAGAGATTCATTTATTTAATAAATGACATTTGAGCTGACATTTGGACAGTTCGTCGAATTCCCCCATTATCTCCCACTTCGTATTTTCTTTGAATAGTTACACTGAATAAGTGTACGTTATAAAGATTATTATATTTCTGCCCTTTTTGAGGTACATGTCAATATTTTCCAGATATTTTATAGGGAACGCTTAGAATAAAAACCCGTAAACCAATCTGTGTTTCTAGTTCTCTCTGGCTGGTGGTGCGCTATCGGCGGTGAGCGGGACTGTCGTGAACTAGCAGTTTCTCATCTTGGGGCTCAAAAAGATAACCTTTTATTCCGGGTTATCCTTGGTAATCATCTGCCCCGTCATCCGAAGTATAAGAATCCCAATCACTATCAGAATTCTCTACAAAATGTGATTCCATATCGAGACTGCTGCGCACAGGAACGAACTTGATACCTGGATTGTTACATCTGTTGCCTTGGTCACAACCGGCCGTACGTGCTCCTACGGCCTGTCTACGTGCAAGAAACGCATGGAGGGCGCACGTGTGACGTGCTGATTTTCGAGCCGCAGACCGGCCGCAGAGGTTCTTTGTCATGTCAAACAAACTCTACGGGCGCTTACGTTTTTTTCAGGTTGCAAGACAAACTTACAGCCAACATGCGTCTTTCTCCACGAACAAAAAAACCGCAGTGATTTGGGAAATGCCAAAAATCGCATGGCCAAAAAAATCGTACGTCCGGTTGTGACCTAGGCTTATGATGTCACGCAACCCTTCGGGATTTTCTGAATGAGTCTCGTAGTCCGGGAGCCAAAGGCCCAAATTTGGCTGAACCTGGCTTCGTCGGTTAAAGTTTTTTTTTTTTTTTTTTTTTTGCGGTTTGTTGTTGTCCAAGGTCTACTCATTAAGATAAGAGAGGGTGCCCGGTGATATCCCTTGGGCAATTCCGGATATTGGCCCTTTATTGTTGGATGTGCTGCAGTCATAGCCTAAATTCTGACATTTTGACATTCTTCACTTTATGTTCACCAAAGTCTATATATCATACTTATTTTTGTGTTTGTTAACATAATGGGATGAGTTTAAGGCCTGGGGGTGGGGTTCCAGCCATGGTTGGGGGTGTGGCCATGCAATTGGGGGCGGGGCTTATACCAAAAAGCCCTTTATTACTCTATTACTTTGGTTGTTAATGCGAGCCTTAAATTATTAGGCATACACTCCATTGTCATCCTTGTGTTTACTTCTGCAGGGGCATACGAGGGACACAATTAGCTAATTCAAGCCAACTTGTGTAGCTATCTTGCTAACTCTGTCAATCACACTGCCCCCAAAAGATCACAGCACGCATAAGCTAAGCAGAGAAACTATTTGACTGTAATCATGAAAGAGCAGTGACATGTACTCACTGCTCACCAGTGAACTAGACCCATAGTTTCACAACACTGGCTAGCACACCCAACTCTCACCTAGTAAATGCTAGTCACTGATTTTTTTAAGCTAATACATTAAGCTAATAGATTGCTTATTTTAACGATATTGACTGTTGAAATAGTAATGTCCCTGGTTCCCTAGTAAAATTCAGGGCATTGTCCCCGATTATCATCTCAAAAGTCTGTTAACCTTACCCTCACCCCCACTCCAAACCACACTGCTTGTGGACTGAGAGTCATGTGCACTAGCCAGTCCACTGACTAGCACGACTTTTAAAACGTTGGGCAGTAAGATTTCCTTAAGCTAATACATTAAGCTAATAGATTGCTTATTTTTACGATATTGACTGTTGAAATAGTAATGTTCCTGGTTCCCTAGTAAAATTCAGGGCATTGTCCCCGATTCACCCCCACTCCAAACCACACTGCTCTTCCACTGACTAGCACGACTTTTAAAACGTTGGGGAGTAAGGTTTACTTAACATTCTCCTCTGTACTAGCTGGCATCCAGTACATAAGCATATTTTTACAGACACTAAGCAATGGCAAAGGGTTTAGAGGGGGTTTTTTTTCATCTGAACTCTTAGTTCTTTCCTTAAATAGTTTTTGTGTTTTGTGTGTGTGTTTGCATACTGTATGTAATTATTTTACATAATTATTGCTCATTAGTGTGTGTGCATGTGTTTGTGTGTGTGTGCGCATGCATGCATGCACGTACATGCTTTATGTACTGTAGTTCTTGTATCAAAATTGTTAATTTTGCAAATTTATGAAAGGGTCAATTACACATTTGACTAATTTGAATGACAGTAAAGCGTGAATACTGTACAGCCAATTTGGTTAATTGAAAATCAGTATCTTTTGCTATTCTTGTGTGTGTGCGCGCGCATGCTGTATATGCCATTTTGCATGCTTGATATATTGCATACTGTAGTTTTACATAGTAGATCACTGGTGTGAGTGTATATGCATGCTGTATATAGTTATATTGCATGCTGTATATAGTTCGTTTACATAGTGGATCACTGGTGTGAGTGTATACATGCTGTATATAGTTCGTTTACATAGTGGATCACTGGTGTGAGTGTATACATGCTGTATATAGTTCGTTTACATAGTGGATCACTGGTGTGAGTGTATACATGCTGTATATAGTTCGTTTACATAGTGGATCACTGGTGTGAGTGTATACATGCTGTATATAGTTCGTTTACATAGTGGATCATTGGTGTGAGTGTATGCATGCTGTATATAGTTCTTTTACATAGTGGATCATTGGTGTGAGTGTATGCATGCTGTATATAGTTCTTTTACATAGTGGATCATTGGTGTGAGTGTATGCATGCTGTATATAGTTCTTTTACATAGTGGATCATTGGTGTGAGTGTATACATGCTGTATATAGTTCATTTACATAGTGGATCATTGGTGTGAGTGTATACATGCTGTATATAGTTCGTTTACATAGTGGATCATTGGTGTGAGTGTATGCATGCTGTATATAGTTCTTTTACATAGTTATTGGTCATAAGTGTGTGTGTGTATGCTGTATATAGTTCTTTTGCATGCTGTATAGTTCTTACATAGATATTGATCATTATTTTGTATTAACTGTAGAGTTTATGTAATACTTGTATAAAAATCGCTAATTTGGAAAAGTTATGAAAGGGTTAATTAATCCACATTTGATGTATTTGAATGACAAATATAGAGAAAAATGTGAATACCTATCAGATACAGCCAACTTGGTGCATTTAATATCAGTATTTACACTGAGATTTTTTTTTTGTATTTTCTTCCATTATTTGGGCATATAGGGCATTAAAGGGTTAATATATTAAATTGCCCAAGGGATATCACCGGGCACCCTCTTAAATCTTGAAGAGCTACCTCAAATCTATAAGATAAAGCAAAAAAAAAAAACTTTAACCAAAAATTCCGGGTCCGACCCCATGGCTCCCGGACTATCGGCAGATTCCGTGAAAATCGGCTGATCTTGTTGATTTTCCATTCATTTATGGCCTTTTGGATCAGCTATGGTTCGAAAACACATGGTCACTCAACATAATGATTGTTACTTTTGTACAAGGAAAAAAGTGGGGTTTAGGGACATTGAGTTCACTTTAAAGGACTAATGTGGCAAATCTCACCAAACTGCCCAGAAAAACACGTGCCTTGGGTTGGGATGCCTTGATGACACTCGGACCATTATTAAAAAATGTTCTGTTTGGTTCCGGTTGGTGTAAGATGTGGTAGGACGTGCGTGTCGAGTGCTCCCACCACACGGTGCTTATTTGGCCGTCTACTCGCAGTTTTTTTTTTTCCTGTGTTTGATGACTTTGGTGATTTGAACGTGGTCTTCCTATATCGCTGACCAGAATGGCTTCAAAATCGGAGAAGAAAGCCGCAAAATCGGACAAGAAAGGGGATTCTGCTTCTGTCCCCGACAACGCCATGCTTGCTAGCATGATAGCACAAATGAGAACTGACATGCTAGAGTTACTGACAGGGCCGGATTCACTGACGGCAAAGATAGACGCCATAGCTGCAAGGCTCGACAGGAAAATAACTGCCGTAGAGGAAAGGGCGGATGCGATTCAGGCTACAGTTAACAGTCACGAACAGCGACTCTCTGATGTGGAAGCTGGGTTGACTAGCCTGCAAGTTTTGGAGGCGCAGGTCGATTCCTGGACCCGAGAGAATGCTGCGCTGAAAGCCAAAGTTGCCGACTTAGAAGGCAGAAGCAGAAGGAACAACATTCGTGTCGTGGGGATTCCCGAGTCCATTGAAAGTACGAGACCAACTGCATTCTTTTCCAATCTGTTGTTTGAGGTGCTCGGGGAAGACGTACTGCCTACCCCCCCCCCCCCCCCCCCCCCCCCCCCCCCCCCCGAGTTGGAAAGAGCCCATCGTACGCTCCGTCAAAAACCAGCTAAGAAAGATCCACCTAGAGCTGTCGTCATGTGTTTCAGTAGGTTTCAAGTTAAGGAAGCAGTAATCCGCGCTGCCAGAGAGAGGCGAGGCAAGTTGACATACGATGGCAAGCCGATACATATCTATGAAGATTTTCCCCCCGCCGTTCTCGCACAACGAGCGAAATACAAGGATGTGATGCAGCGACTCTACAACCTTCAGTTAAAACCCACACTACGGTACCCAGCGCGGTTGTTCATCAAGGTGGGGGATGGAGAGAGACAGCATTTAGAGTCGGTGGCAGTAGCGGAGGGCTTCCTGGCAACCTACGAGGAGCCCAGGTCCGATGCGGGGGTCTGATTCAAGTCACGACCCAGCGGAGTTGATGATTTGCTGCTGCGTCTTTTCTCTGTGAAATGGACAAAGCCGGGTGACACTCATTTAACTTATTTCCACTATGCCTATGTTCTGTGAAATGGATGGTCCCTGGTGACGCTCATTTCACTCACTTCCACTGTATTCTACTGAGTGGCACAGCGACAACCTGAACTGACTGTTGACCCATGGTTGGGTCATTTTGTTGGCTGAGTTTAATTGTGTATTGAAGCCATGTAATGTAGGCTAAACTAGATAGTAGTTTAGCCTAATCTGTTCTGTGTTTCTTTGGAGTTAGGCTACTGTTGTTGCCTAGTCTATTTTATCATCTTAGTGTTATGCGGTGTAGAATGGTCTAAACCCTTTTTTTTTTTTTAATTACCTTTTAATTGCTGTGTGGTGGGGCAGAGGAGAGTGGAATAGTGCCCCGGAATAATTTTTCTAAGCGAAACTGCACAGATGTGTGTTGGGTGTTAAGGGACAACGGGGATGGGTTAGGACTGGGGGTAGGGTCAGGGTTTTTTTTTTGTTTTTGGTTTTTTTTTTTTCCCTCGGATACTGTGCCTCCTCCTGTGCTTACTCCTCATACTCATTAATGCCATGGTATATAATGCATACTTCATGCTGAGTTCTCAACCTGCATGGATAATAGGAAGTCAGTGAATAATATTAGATTCATATCATGGAACGTCAAAGGGGCAAACCATGCAATAAAAATAAATAAGATTATGACTCATGTTCAGGGGCTGGGAGGGGAGGTGGTCTTCCTACAGGAAACACACCTGCACATTGGGGAAACTCTGCGCATTAAAAGGGGCAAATTCAACCATCTATTTCACTCTAAGTTTAGTGATCGGTCTAGAGGGGCTGCAATTTTGATTCAAAACCACATTCCCTTTCAGCTAGAAAAATTGGTCGCTGATTCATTTGGTAGGTTCGTTATAGTGTCAGGGCAGCTGTGCAACACCCCAGTCATTTTGGCTAGCGTCTACGCACCAAATTGGGATGATGCTCAATTCATATCTAGGTTTTTCACCTCAATGCCCAATATTGAAAATTATCACATAATCATAGGAGGAGATTTCAATTTTGTTCAGCATCCTACTTTAGACAGATCATCAACCAGACCATACTCCCTTACAAAGTCTGCCAAACAACTTTCATCCACAGCATCACAGCTGGGTTTTTCAGATCCATGGCGGTTCAAATTTCCAGACAAAAAATCCTTCTCCTTTTTCTCACCTGTCCATCATTCCTATTCTAGGATAGACTTCTTTCTCCTAGATAACAGATTACTCTCTAATATACGCACATGTGACTACCATAGTATTATAATTTCAGACCATGCTCCCATTTCTCTAGACATACATTTTCCCCACTTACAGACGCCCACTAAACTCATGGAGATTTAGCTCAAGTCTACTAGCTAACGACTTCTTTGTTGAGTCTATAAAGACCAACTCTCAATTGTTTTTCACAATTAATGATACTCCAGAGATGTCAAGGGGCACCCTATGGGAGACCTATAAGGCTTACATGAGGGGCCTTGTAATTTCTTACTCATCTTATTATAAAAAAGTGGATGCGAGGAGACAGTCAGAGCTAGAACGAATGATCCAGGAAGTTGATGATAATTACTGTACAAACCCAGATCCTGCACTCTACAAAAAACGGCTACAACTTAATTCTGAGCTAGCCCTTTTAACCACCAATGAAGCGGAACGGCAGTTGCTCAAGTCTCAGCAAAAATTCTTTGAATCAGGGGACAAGGCAGGCAAACTCCTTGCCCAGCAATCTAGAGCTGCTGCTGCCTCTAGGCTAATTCCTAGCATAAAATCACCAACTGGTGCTACCCTTACTGACCCAAAAAGTATAAACGAGACATTTACAAAATTTTATACTGACCTCTATACATCTGACCACCATCAAACTGCCACACACGACTTACTCAACAACATTGTATTTCCCACAATAGACAAGGAGTGGGTACAACATTTAGCTAATCCAACATCTCCAACTGAGGTTGCCAGTGCTATCAGAGCCTTGCAAAGTGGTAAATCACCGGGTCCAGACGGATTCACAGTAGAATTCTACAAGGAGTTTTCCCCACTTCTCTCTAAAATTTTAAGTGATGTATATAATGAAGCACTGTCTGCTGGCTGTCTACCACCAACTTTGAACAATGCCACCATTTCTCTTTTGTGAAAGAAGGATAAGGACCCGTTACTTTGTAGTAGTTTCAGACCAATATCACTATTAAATGTTGATTACAAAATACTAGCTAAACTTCTATCCCTTCGTCTCCAGCAGATTTTACCAAATATTATTTCACCAGATCAAACAGGTTTTATGCTAGGCAGACACTCATTTCACAATACTAGAAGGCTTTTCAACATACTTAACACCCCCAACCCCGACGTCCCAGAGGTGGTGGTGTCGCTAGACGCGGAAAAGGCTTTTGACAGGGTAGAATGGGACTTCCTGTTTGAGGTAATGGATAGATTTGGGTTGGGCTCTGGCTTCATTTCATGGGTGAAACTGCTATATTCGTCCCCAGTTGCATCTGTACAAACAAACAATATACTTTCACCTCCTTTTCATCTCCACCGTGGCACAAGACAGGGTTGTCCACTATCCCCCTTATTGTTTGCCATAGCTATTGAACCATTGGCAATCTGGTTGAGATCTGAACCAGGATTCCAGGGCATCCTTCGTCACAACACTGAACATAAACTATCCCTGTATGCCGATGATTTGCTTCTTTATGTCTCCAACCCATCCACATCACTCCCAGTCGCCTTAGACATTTTAAAACAGTTTGGCCAACTTTCTGGCTATAAACTCAATTTTGGGAAAAGTGAATTATTTGCTTTAAACAAGCTGGTTGGGGTTCTTCCTGACACCATAGCTCCCTTTAGAAGGGTAGGCAATAGCTTTAAATATTTAGGCATAACCATAGCCACGACCCTGACAGACACTTTCAAGGACTTCGCCAGGTGGTCCACTTTACCCTTGTCACTGGCTGGCAGGGTGAACCTTATTAAGATGACCGTATTGCCTAAGTTTCTCTACCTTTTTCAACACATTCCTGTACTAATTTCCAAAAGGTTTTTTGATAAACTAGACAAGTCAGTGTCTAAGTTTCTTTGGGCCAGCAAACCTGTACGAATACGGAAAAAAATATTGCAACTTCCTAAAAGAATGGGGGGTCTTGCTCTCCCCAATTTTCTACACTATTACTGGGCAGCCAATATTCATAAACTGTTATACTGGACTGATACATCCATGACCAACCAGCCTGCATGGGTGAGAATGGAACTGTCTTCGTCTCAGTCCTCCCTGAGGGCATGGCTGTGCTCTCCTCTTACCATGTCAACAACTGAGGCAAGCTCAAATCCAGTAGTCAAACAGTCGCTCAAAATCTGGTCACAATTTAGGAGACACTTTGGCTTGAAAGATTGCTCAATCCATGCACCAATACTAAGTAACCATAACTTTAAACCGTCTATTATGGACTCTGCCTTTAAGTTGTGGTTTGAGAGGGGCATAGTTTCAATTAATGATCTTTATGATGGTGGCATTTTCATGTCCTTCACTAGCTTGTCAACCAAGTTTAAGCTTTCCCCCTCACACCTTTTTCGTTTTTTTCAAATCAGGGACTTTGTTCAGAAAAATTACCCTGACTTCCCAAATCTTCCTACACAAACCTTATTGGATGAACTCTTCTTGATAGACCCCAATCAGCGAGCAACTATTTCACATTTTTAGGGCATTGGACTCCATTACCTCTGTTTTCCCCCAACAAACGAAAAATCTATGGGAACAAGATCTAGGCCTAACCTTTGAGGAGGACCAGTGGGCTAATATACTAAGACTGGTACATGACTCATCTATCTGTGCACGACATGGGTTAATCCAATGCAAATTAATACATAGGACCTACTATACGAATCACAGATTGTCAAAATTCTACCCCAATGTTGCAGACTCCTGCAATAGATGCAACCAGTCTCCAGCTGATCTCATGCATATGTTTTGGTCATGCCCTAAATTGAGAACTTTTTGGTCTGAGATATTTGCGACCCTCCACAGTGCCTATGACACTGGGAGTGAACCTCATCCCCTTCCAGCTCTTTTTGGAATCCTTCAATCCAAACCTTTCTCCAGTGAGGCCCAGCACTGTATGGCCTTCTGCTCCCTGCTGGCAAGGCGTCTGATCTTACTTAAATGGAAATGTACTGAACCCCCTACTTTCAGTAGATGGATCAGGGAGGTTTTGTTTGCTTTGAAGCTGGAAAAGATCAGGTTCTCTGCCAAGGGTTCACTAAGCCGTTTTGGCAGGACTTGGGGACCCCCTTCTATCGATTATAGATACCACGGAGGTTGAGCCGGAGGGGGCACAGGCCTGAGGCTTTTTTTTTTTTTTTTTTAAATCATTGTTGTTGTTTTTTTGGATTGTAAGTTTCTTTTCTTCTTTGTTTTTTATTTCCCTTTTTCTTTTTTTTTTCCCCCCTTTTCTTTTGTGTGTGTGGGAGGGGTGGGTGTGTGTGGGGGGGGTTCTTCATTGTTGGGAAAAAAAAAAGTGGGCTATATGCATGTGTTCTTCTGTTGTGTCTTTGCCGTTGCCCAATAAACAAATTTAAAAAAAAAAAAAAATGTTCTGTTTCCGGTCCACCGGCCGGGTGAGTGCCGTTTGTGCGGGTGAAATTTTTTTTTTTTTTTAACGCCAGTTTTTCGACATTTTTTTCGGGTTCGTAAATCTAAAATCAAACTTGACATTTCCGCATTCCCAGAGCTTTCCACTAAGGCTCATACTAGCCAGCCATGACAAATCAGTAGCCAGCCGGGGGGAGTAAACACAAAATAAACTCCTGTACACGCAGTTCCCAGGATTAAATGTATTTTCCACAGACCATTTATTTATTCACTTTACTCAAATACAAAGTAAAATGGCAGTAAATCTTCTTTCTTTTCTTGCGTATTGCATCATGAGGCGTTCCTGGCTTGTAAATCTCTTATTTTCGGTGCATGACACATTCACGCAGCTGAGCATGCTATGAATTAACAACGACAACGGTCTGCAGTGGGGCTACACAATTACACACTCAGCCAACATTTCTCCATTTGTGTATGAAAATACACTCCAACCACTCAGTTTGGGTTCATTTACAACCAGCGGTGTCTTTTGATGCCAGCACGTAATTGAACGAGAGAAGTCTGGTTTACCGGAGACAAAATAAGCGTCATCTCTGCTTCTGTTCCCTCCGACGGCCCCGACACACTACTGCCTCCGCCGAGTGCGCGCGTACACACACACACACACCGCATGTCGGGGCCGTGGATGAGTTACTCTCCCTTGATCAACGAAGTCGGCGGGGAATTTGTGGTTATTATCGGTACAAACAGCGCGATTCACAACTTAAATGAGTGCGGTTCAGTTTGACATTATTGTCAGTCCATTAGATAAACATTTAATTTTATTAAAATCAAAAATTAATATTTAGAGCCTGTGGGCTACAAAAATAGTCATTAAAGTAGCCGGCTGGACTTAATTGTGTGGCCGCAGCCGGCGCTTGTGGAAAGCCCTGCATTCCGTGCAGAATATAGACTCGAATCAGCTCTGCGCATGCGCCGTGCGGCATAAAAAAATGGCAGCCACCATGAAGGACGGAGAGCCGGAGTTTTCAAACATTTGCTTAAGTGTGAAATCGCAAAATGGTATTCTAGCGAACAACAAAATAGTAAAGATTCAGAAAAACAAATCATTCAGTGATCATTTTAATAGTGCAACTTCATCCGAACTAGGCCTAACGCTCGATTTAGAACTACAGAAAGTCCGTGTGTCGGACATTTTAAGTACCTTTGTAAAAGTTTTGCAAATGTTGCAGTCAGCATTTAAAATGCTAACTTAGTTTTTGTACAAGTTTCAGTTGATTAAACTGTCATATTTTATTAAATGTGTCTGCTTTTGTAATAAAAAAGTACTGAAAGAAAAAGCAAACACAGCATTGCGATTTCTTATCCATCCATTAAAAAAAAAAAAAATAAATCCCTCCCTCCCGACTGAAAATTTTTGCTCACCCGGTGGACAGGAAACGGATTTTTTTTTTTAAGGATGGCCTCATGATACGATACCAATATCTGTGCACTTCCAGAAATGCTCGATTACTGATATTGACTTATGAGAAACATCTCTATGGAGCTTTTGTGCTGCATGTTCACAAACTCTAACACGTTCACAACGAAATGCAGCGGTTCGGATCGGAAAACACGTCACCCGAGCCGAAGATTTGGTGAATTGTTAGTGCTGTACCAATACTCTGTCTGTTTGAGACTGTTTATTATGCTCCTAGTTCCAACAAGAACAGAGATGATTGCAACTAAACATGATGGTAATAGGAGAGCTGATGCAGTACTTATAACTGCTACAAATCTACTGTAGACTTGTGCAAGATCTCCGTCAGACTATAGGGGTGTTCACACGGCACATATTTGCATCGATGCTGCACCGATGTATTTTGTTGCAATATATCTTAGACCGGTGTACATTTTGTGGAGCGTTCACACATCACAACCCTGCTTACTAGAGAGAAGCGTGTTAGCACCGGTGCAGCCCCACTCGCGTTCACACGGCAGTTTTTGCGACCGTGCTATACGATAGTAATAATGCGGAAATGAAATATGCACATACGTGAAAATGTACTTCCTTTTCCCGGTTGTCATGGCATCACCAAGCGCCGGGAAAACAACGTGGATGAAGGCACCAGTGTTGCCAGATACTGCTGACGTTTTCCAGCCCAAAATATGTTCAAATCCGCCAAAGTGCACTTAAAACCGCCCAATCTGGCAACACTGGAAGACACGCAGTTCTGTTGTTGTTGATATTCGCCATTTTGGAAGCGCAAAATACCAGGATGCAAATTATGCAATGCCCGTATGTAATCAACTCTCCTCGCGCGTAGCGAGTCTACCCCTGTAGCGTTCAGACGTCCCATTTTATATTGGTGCTGCCCCGCAAACTAGCGTTTACTCCGGAGTAAATTTCTTAAACCACCTCCCGAGCAGGGTTAGATTTGCACCGGTTTAAGCAGCTTTCAGGGGCTACACCGGTATAACTTTGTACCGTGTGAACGCTCTACCGGGGCAGCCCCGGTGCTACACCGGAGTAAAAGTTACCATGTGAACACCCCTTCTGATGTTCAAACTGAACATCCTTTGTGCAATATATATATATATATATATTTATTTATTTATTTATTTTTTTTACCTTGCACAATACCAGAAATATTCAGTTGAAATCAAGCCATTTGAGGCGAATTGGTCCGCCTCTGAAAAAACTTGGCATTTGGATTTCCCGGCAAACACTGAGTTTTGTGACGTCGCGTGCAGGACGCCTCCTTCTGAATCCTACGTCAGCGCTGGTTTGTTTATGAGAATACAACTGTATTATTTACGTCCCCGGTGTCGTCTCCGTCGTCTTCACTACTTGAATCATCATCAAATCCAAACAGATGAAGCCCCAATTCTGACATCTCATTCTATTCCTCATCCAAAGGTGAAGTAACATTGCGCTCAGGTGACAATTCCATATTTCAATGCAAAATCGCTAGCTGCTAAACTTGGTCTACACAGGCTGTGCACTGAAACCGTGCAAGCTCGCCGCAGCCTGCTGGCGCTTCCTCAGGTGACGTCACGAATCTGGCTCCAGACTCCCTTGGGATTTTTCCAGACGCGTTTTTGTTATTTTATTTTTTTCTGCTGTAGACAGATGGCTTTGTGCAAAATTACCCTCCTGGATGAGTGTGTAAAGGGACATACTTTCATATAAAAAAAAAAACCCGAAATTGGTCCAGGATATGCACTTTAAGCTATGGTCACACTACAGCTCGTGATGCTTTGCGACGGCTTATTGATGAAAACGAGGCGTTTTGGTGACGATACAGGCGAGCTAAAAGTTGTGGTCATACAGCAGGCGAACATTTGACCGTCACGCCTTTACTCGCTCACAGGACCCAGTCATTACAGAAAACACCCGATGCTGATTTGAACACAATTAGCATGCGCATATAAGGACACCGAGGCTTTGCAAAGTATTATTATTTATCACTGTCATGTTTGTTTCTAGCCATGTTAAAGACTCTGCTTTTGGTTTCATTTGTGTTTTGTTACTCTGACCTTGCCTCATTTTGTTTTTGGAAACATCACGCCTGCTAACAAACACTCCTTCCTGCACTTAGATTCATCTCCCGCTGCGTACCTGACTCAATATTTGCAAAGCCTCTGTGAAAGCAGCGTCCTTGTATGCACGTGCTGATTGCACTCAAATCAGCGTCGGGTGTTTCCCATAACGGCTGGGTCCCCAGCGTGCGCACGATGTGCTCCAAAGGATCCCTGAACGTAAATGCACTTTTAAAGTCTCGGCGAAGGTTAGACGATGTCGAGCCGCTGTGTTGACGAGGCTTCTGCGAGCATCAGGGACATGGATTCGAGACAAATGCATCTCAATACTTGAAGGTTCCTTGAGCTTTGAGAAACCCATTTGCGAGTATTTGCTGCTCAGTTTGCAGACGAAAACATCGCTACCAATTTTCGATGCATGCATTGAAATTTTTTGCGATGTTTTTGGCCACTCACGAGGCGGGGACGCACCAAAAACAACTCGCGAAGTTCGGAGAACATTTGTCGTGTATTGCATAATTGGTGGCGATGCTATCAGTTTTTCATCGCCAAGTATTCGCAAACCCATCATGAGCTGTAGCATGACCAGGGCCTTACCAATAAAAAAAAAAGCTAACTAGAGAGAGAGCTGCGGTCTCAAAAGTAGCCGGTCACCGGCGGGAAATCGCCGTCTGTGGCTTGTTATGCCGCCGGCTATTGTCAGTCGAGTCACAAAATTTAATATTAAATATTTCTGACGGCAAAAAAAGTTGTGAACGTAAATTACATCCACTATGTCATGTATGTCCGTTGCCGCGTCAACTTTGTTTACATCCTCGACACAAGCGCAGCCATTACTGCCCCTTGTGCCATATGTAAGCCGTACTCTGATTGGCTAAGAGCAGGGGTTCCCAAAGTGTGGTGCGTGCACCCCCGGGGGTGCACGAGCTGCCACTAGGGGGTGTGCAAGATAAAAAATCTAATGGCGATTTTTAACTCTTCTACGCCGTAACGGTTCTGCAGTAGTTTGTGGCTTCATTCATTCATTCATTCGCGATGCTCAACTGGTTGAAATCTGCAAAACTAATGGCCCTTTTCCACTACCCTTTTTCAGCTCGCTTCAGCTCACTTCAGCCCGACACGGCTCGCGTTTCGACTACCAAAAACCAGCACGACTCGGCTCGCTTCAGCCCTGCTTAGCCCCTAAAACTCGCACCGTTTTGGAGTGGGGCTGAAGCGAGCCAAACCATGCTGAGTGGGGCTGGGGGCGTGAGCAGACACTCCCCTGTGCACTGATTGGTGAGGAGGAGTGTCCTCACATGCCCACACACGCCCCGCGAGCACGCTGGGATCTGTAAACACCGCAAACCCGGAAGGAGAATAATTACGAATTACGAGAATTTCTGGAGCCTTATGCGCCTCGCCTCATCTATACACTCTTGCCAGTATCTGTTGGCGTTGTCGGTGACAACAAGCCACAGCACCAAGACCAGCAACACTAACGACTCCATGTCCTCTATGTTTATTGTTTACTATTCGGGTCGTGAGACTACCGCTTAAAAGCTCACTGATGTCACTGTTTGCGCTGCTTAACGACATCACGTGACGTCCACCCACTTTCGCTAACTCCACCCAATGTGTCCACCCACTTCCAGCCAGCACGGTTCAGCGCGGTTGTAGTCGAAATGCAACTCCAACAGCCCCGCTCAGCTCGACTCGGCACGGCACGGCTCAGCCCGACTCAGCCGCGTTTGTAGTGGAAAAGCGGCATAAATGCGCCACCACAAATCAGGGATGAAGGAGAAACCCCAATAGATAGGGAGGAATCGGGGGCAATTGGTGAGGAGGAGAGAAGAGAGGGAGACGGGATTGCAGCGGATATGCTCCTTAATTGTTGTATCTCTTTAAAATGCATATGTTTATAATTATCATTGCTATTTTTACTGTTATTATATGTTAACTTTTTTGCCAATTAAATTCATTCTCAATTCATTTTCATAACCTTGTAATGACAGGGTTGTGTTGCTAGTGTTTTAAACACCGGATGAAAATCATATATTTTCCCCATATCTGGCTGGTAGACTACCGGTACATGCCTCGATGTGATCTCCCTTTGCAATGAATTTGCGCATTTACTGTGTTGCAACGTTTTAAAACTGTTACATTTCAATCAAATTCTATCTAATTCAAATACGAGAGCGCATAATATGTTAATGCGATTCGATGTTCTCATTCGAGCACGACGTGCTGCCTTTGTAAGAAAGCTTTGGTTTTTTTTTTTTTTGGTTTTTTTTTCACTTTTGTGGTTTCCTGCAGGTGTGGCAAACGATGTTTATCATTTTAGCACGATTAAAGATGCTGCCTTTATAAGAAAGCGTGTGTTTTTTGAAACTGGGGAACTGCGGGTGCGTCAACCTGGTTGGAGTATAGAAGGGGGTGCGCAGCCAAAAAAGTTTGGGAACCGCTGGCTTAGGTGGGGTTTACATTAGACCGTATCAGCGGATCATCAGATTAACGTTTTTAAAAACGATTAGCGTGCACACAGCAACAGCAATACACGATTCGCGTGCACACAGCAACGCCAATACACGGATACGCTAATCACATGACTAATTCGGCACGCAAGTTGAAATGTGTCAGTGCGTCTCATCGCTTCCTCCTCAGCGGCTGCGCTCCAAATCACTCCGCCCTGAACAGCGAGTGCTCTCTGGAGGGTGCGCACTCCGGCCCTGCGCAGCTCACAGAGCACGCGAGTGAAGCGCACGAGCAGTGATTCGGGACTGAGCCGCTGTGCGCAAGTCACTCACCACTTGCAAGTGGAAGGATGGCAAGCCTAAAGACCATCATAACTACACAATGGGCAGTATTTGCATCAGTATTTGCAGTATTTTCATACTTTTATACTCTTTAATGAAAGGTGATACAAGGCGGAAATCGGCGCCGTTTTTCAGCAGTCGCGTCACATGACCAACGCCAGCGAATCAGGAAGGTGGATGTCATAGTGACGTTGTCCAATGACGACGCCAGCTAGAGCTCAGCACAGCGTATCCGCGTATTCTCAATGTTTACACAGCACCGGACCAGACACGATCTGGATTGAATACGTGGACGCTGGCGGATTCCCGTTTCCCGGCGTTTCCAGGCGGTTTAATGTAAACGGACAGTGCATCCGCGAAGAAAACGAGACAGATACGGTCTAATGTAAACTTGGCCTTAGTGTGTTCCATGGACTGTGAATGGTTCATACCATCATGTGACTCACAAATGGCAGCGAAGAGAGTTGTGAGCGGTTCCATGCTGGCTGCGTGGCTAAAAAGGTCTAGAGGGAAAGGTAAGTACGTTTTGAATGCAAATTTATTGTCATTGTGTTGATATAGAAAAATAAATACGTCTTGGTCCACCGTTTCTCAGCCTTGCTTAAGACATTATAATCGCAGATCGTAAAGTTGACTCTGCGTTTGACAGCTGCTCGAAAAAACAAACTGCGTGCGTAACAACGCTAATCAAGCTTAAGCTAGACGACCCGCCTCAAATACCCGTCCCGGGTAAATGTTATCCCAGTTTTAGATGGCCTGTTCCAAACCATCCCACCCCATGAAAAACTCGTACTTGCATCTCTCTCTCTCTCTCTCTCTCTCTCTCTCTCTGTATGTATGTACGTACGTACACACACATGATTAGGTTGATGAGATTTGGATAAAAGTTATTTTCAATAGAAATGCTGAGACTGTCGATGAGTGCTGCTAGCTGCTGTTTTTTACTAACGATGAAGTCAGCTGATGAAGTACATGTAGCTGCATTTTATGTAACAGTTTATTGACTGCCAAAAAATAAACATTTTGATTATAATTGAAGTTGTTTTGTTCATCTGTATTCAAGATTTCACCATATTCTTCAATAGTATTAGAGAATCTGGAGAAACTGGTCACCTTAAGGCCTCTGCATGCTCTTGCGACAAGGCTTTCGCAGATAGCTTTTCGCAGACAGTTGTAATTTATCGTTGAGCGGGGAGTGTAGGCGTGCGCGATGTTATTCACCGCCACAACGCAAGGGGGCGCGAAGTTGCTAAGAGTTGTTGGTGGGTGTGGTTAGTGGAGTGTTTATCCTCCGGATACTTATAATGACTAGAACTTTTTTTTTTAATAATGACTAGAACTGGAGTCGTATAGATGTACGTACTTCCTCAATCAACCGCTCTTCATGCTGCTCCATCTTCGCTCGTGTTTTTAAAAATGGCGGTCGTGAAAACAAACCAAACCGGGAAAGTAGGGAAGCGGAAGTGCGTGTACAGCGGATGTAGAGTGGACCAATCAGAGCCCTCTTGTCTGCGAGGCTTCTGCGGTGGTCACAATTTTTGGGAGGTGCGTGCAGAGCGTCTGCGAAGGTGGGGGGGCTACGCAGACGTTATCTGCGATGCCATCTGCGAGGACTGGGTTGTCAGCATAAATTGGCCTTTAGCTTAGTCAAAGTGCACATCAGACTTAAAATTATTATATCATCCATATGTGGATTTCAATCGGACTACTTTTTATGTGTTTGTTTGCAAATATTTCTGAAATTTGATAAAATGACTGAGGTATGGTTTCATATTTCAGGTTTCCAAATAGTATTGATTACCCTTTATTTTCACTGTTAAAAGTTACCAGAGGTCACCATTTCTCAGTGCATTTCATAAAATTTTCCGTGCCCAAAGGGGGGCACACCCCCCTTTGAACCCCCCCCTGCACACTTTGCGTGCATTATGTCTGCCACTGGCAGACATTTTACTATTTTGCACCCTGCTGTAAATTATTTGTACCCTGCTATTCTCCCAAGCTTTGAAGCCCCTGAGAGAGAGTAAAGTACGTGTCGGAGGTCATTACTTACCATGTAACTGGTGGAATGCACCAAGATATCGTATGTTGATTACTTAAACGTTATTCCAATAACATGTGATCTCTTCCCAGAGCCCAATAATGAGAATGGAAAGCCTCAGACCTTGGAGTACCTGCTGAAAAAGAAGAAAAAAAAGAAGAGGCACCGGGAAGACGAGCAATGCAGCAAGCGATTACGGACATCTGACAAGGAGATCCAGACCGAGGACTCCTCTTCGTTCACCGATGACAAGACTGTCCTCGCCAACATCAAAGAAGAAGAAGAACTCCGTCACCTTGGCTCGAACAAGGGTTCAGGCTCTCCTTTCCTCTCGCACCAGGACCACTCCATTCGCAGCTCATGCCTGAAGACAAGCTCGTGTTTTCGCAGGCTCCTCCACGAGGAGGTGCAGCCCAACGGTGGGGCGTCCATCCTGCATGCGTATGCTGATGAAATCTCGCTCTTGCAACCGGGGGAGAAGGAGAGGTTTGCTCGCGAGTTCCTCGAGCTGGCTTTTAGTGAAATTTCCAAAGGAGCAGCACGATATGCACTTTCTGTGGTGCATGGCGCTGCTGCCTACCTCCCTGACTTCCTGGACTACTTTGCGTTCAACTTCCCCAACACACCGGTCAAGATGGAGATCCTTGGAAAGAAGGACATCGAGACCACCACTATCTCAAAGTTTCACTCCCAGGTAAAGAGATTGTGTGGTTATTCGACTTTTTATCCTTATCCTGTTTAAAGGAGAACTGAATGCAAATGTTTTATCATTATCAAAATTCTATTCCTCATTTTATTAAATATCGGAATGCATTTTTGATCGCTATTTTGTCACTGCTATAGCAAGTTTTTTTTTTTTTTTTTTTAAGATTTTTTTTGGGCTTTTTTCACCTTTATTGGATAGGACAGTGTAGAGACAGGACAGGAAATGAGTGGGAGAGAGAGACAGGGAGAGATCGGGAAATGACCTCGGGTCGGAATCGAACCCAGGTCCCCGGATTTATGGTATGGCGCCTTAGCCACCTGAGCCACGACGCCCCCGCTATAGCAAGTTATGAGTGTTTGAAATATGCGATGTAACGCATCAGTCCATAATGTCAAAGCGATGGCTGTAAACGAGATTCATTGAGACCTGTGCGAGACATCGTAGGACAGAAGTAAAACGTACAGTGGAAATCAAAGCGGCCAATGTTGTCAAAAGACGCGCGCACCCTCTTTCGAATGCTGATGTAATTAAGCCGGAAGTTTTGCTTGTTTTGATAGCAATCAGGAAAGTTGGAAAAAATAGGTGTCATTTTAAACTTGTTTTTGTGCAATACTTCGTTTGAAAAACAGTTTTCAAAATGGCAGCACTGACACCTGGCTGACACTTGACGTTTCGAAGTCTCGCACAAGTCCGGAAGTTTTGTTTGTTTGGATAGCAGTCAGGAAAGTTGGAAAAAAGTAGGCAGTAATCGCCATTTAAACTTGTTTTTGTGCAATACTTCGTTTGGAAAACAGTTTTCAAAATGGCAACACTGACACCTGACGTTTCGAAGTCTCGTGAAGATCGCGCGGATGAGCGACGCCTGCCGTGGACCAAACGAACTAAATTCAACATGGCTAGAAACCGAAAAGGTCGATCAGTATAATATTTAATTGCAATTAGTTTCCAATACGAGTCACGATATAAGGTTACTAAATCCGAAAACGTAATTGAACACCACGTTAATTCAGAAATAAAGCAAGTTTAAAAATGACGTCGGTTCTCCATTAAAGGCACCACATAGAATCATTCGACATGTAATCAGGTCTTCGAGTGGAACAGGAATGATATGGGAAAGGCTTTCCAGGAGGAGAGATGCAGAGCTCCTTGGACTCAGATTGCTGTCCAGAAAAATCTTGCTTATTCAGACCAGCTGCCAAAACAATGGCAGATAAAAACAGCTGTGAAATGGCACTACTAATGGAGTATCATAGACTTTTTTTTTTTTAAAGAAAATAACATAACGGTATGGCAGTTAGAAAATTGACCAGTGTAGTCAGTAATGTATAGTAACACAACTGGAGAGTAACTTGCCAGTTGGGCTACTAGCTCTGTCTGTCTGTTTTTTGGCAGCTGGTAACTAATAGTCCAGCTGTTAAGCAAAAAAAAAACATGGAATTGTTTGTTTTGTGATAGAAGCATGAAATTTGTCACACTAGCTCAAGTTGATCTATAAAATAATTCTAGAGATGGGGCATTTCAAATTCGGCTTACCTGGAATACGCACATGTGAAAATGAGGCTAAACAAATTTTCTTTATGCGTCCGTGGCGGCGATTGTAACCAGTAATGACGAGAGGTATTTTTTTCAATATTTTGATATCACATGATGAAATTTTGATATCACATGATTTTATTTTGATATCACGATTTTTTTATATATATATATATATATATATATATATATATATATATATATATATATATAATATGTGTGTGTGTGTTATTTACCAGCTTAAGGTCGGTCCGTATGGTGAAATACCGTGACCTCGGCCCAGAGGGCCTCGCTCAGTACTTTCAAGACCTCGGTCACGGTATTTCACCATACGGACCTCCCAGCTGGTAAATAACGTGTGTATATATACACACACGTGTGTGTATTTATATATAATATATAAAAATACACACGTATCTGTGTGTGTATGTGTATATTGTGTGTGTATAATATAATTGTGTGTGTGTGTGTATATATATATATATATATATATATATATATATATATATATATATAAAAAACACACACATATACATACACACACTATATATATATATATATATATACCCACACAATTTTTATATATATATATATATATATATATATATATACACGCACGCACGCGCGCACACACGTGTGTGTGTGTGTGTGTTATTTACCAGCTGGGAGGTCCGTATGGTGAAATACCGTGACCGAGGTCTTGAAAGTACTGAGCAAGGCCCTCTGGGCCGAGGTCACGGTATTTCACCATACGGACCGACCTTAAGCTGGTAAATAATATATATATATTTTTTCTTTTCCAAATTCTAACAGAAAACGAGAGCGCCCGAAAGGGGAAACCGAGCCGAGCCGCCATTTTGAATCCTCATTCACGGCTGTAATGCAAATGGCTTCCTCCTCGGTATACAAGTGCACTTCCATGGCAGGAAAAACTACATTTTGCCGCCTATGTCGTCCCCTATTTATACAAATAGGAGTCATTCAGGATTCAGCCATGTTTTTGCTCGGCGTTAGCAACAGTTAGAGGTTTTTAGCTTTCTCCTGAAATGTTTTCTTTTATTTCTTCTTCCTCAGGGTAGTAAAACTCTTTCGCTGTGAACACTGTCGTTATCGCTATCCATGCTGTAAAATTAATGCTATTCTCTTGAGAAATGCAAAAATTAATGTTGACAAAAATTGCTACTATGTTTGTTGTTGTGAACGAGCGAGTTGCCAGAGGTCCCTAACTGGGGTCCGTATCGTAGGATACGGACCCGCTCGCCAGCCAATCAGAGCGCGGGATTTGATGGAAACTGCACCGCGGAAAAAAATAAGCATCCATATTAACAGCTAAAACTTGGAACTGCAAAAATGTTGTTCTGGCAGCCTTTTTATTTACTTAAGCCACATGATGGATACAGTATTGTCATGTGACTAATCACGTGATGTCTTTGAGAACAAGATGTCTCTTCGTGAGGGAGACATTCAATCGATGTCGTGTTTTTGTAAGCAATCTCATACCTTGAAAACAAAAATTAGTTGGGCCGATTTTGCACACGCGTATTCCAGGGTTTAGAAGCCGAATCTGAAACGCCCCCATATCTAGAATTTTATATATATATCTCAACTTCAGCTATAGTCTGCCAAATTTCATGCTTCTATCACAAAGTGAGCAATTTCTCACCTTAACAGCCCGACTATAATCAGATCAAGCTGCATTCTTTTAAGAGCAGAAAAAGTACATATAAGGGGTGTTCACACGGCACATATTTGCATCGATGCTGCACCGATGTATTTTGTTGCGATATATCTTACACCGGTGTAAATTTTGTGGAGCGTTCACACGTCACAAACCTGCTTACTAGAGAGAAGCGTGTTAGCACCGGTGCAGCCCCACTTGCGTTCACACGGCAGTTTTTGCGACCGTAGTCGCAAAAACTTTATTACTATAATTTCCTTTGATAGTAATAAAGTTTTGATATCATTTCCTTTTATTACCATCATTTCCTATCATTATTACTATCATTTCCGATAGTAATAATGCGGAAATGAAATGTGCGCATACATGAAAATGTATTTCCTTTTCCCGGTTGTCATGGCATCACCAAGCGCCGGTAAAACAACGTGGATGAAGACACCAGTGTTGCCAGATACTGCTGACGTTTTCCAGCCCAAAATATGTTCAAATCCGCCAAAGTGCACTTAAAACCGCCCAATCTGGCAACACTGGAAGACACGCAGTTCTGTTGTTGTTGATGTTCGCCATTTTGGAAGCGCAAAATACCAGGATGCAAATTACGCAATGCCCGTATGTAATCAACTCTCCTCGCGCGTAGCGAGTCTACCCCTGTAGCGTTCAGACGTCCCATTTTATATCGGTGCTGCCCTGCAAACTAGCATTTACTCCGGAGTAAATTTCTTAAACCACCTCCCGAGCAGGGTTAGATTTGCACCGGTTTAAGCAGCTTTCAGGGGCTACACCGCTATAACTTTGTACCGTGTGAACGCTCTACCGGGGCAGCCCCGGTGCTACACCGGAGTAAAAGTTGCCGTGTGAACACCCCTATAAAGAACCTGACTAGCACATCCTCGCCACAGAGCAACTCCACGCACACTGACGAAAGTGCTGTTTGCTCTTTTCCGCATACATGAGTGCTTAGACACTCACGATTGGCCGATGTCGCAGTGATCGACAGGTGGGGAGGGAGAGAGAGAGCACACAGAGATGCCTACTAGTACGGATTGGCCGTATTTTGTACGGAAAAGTTACGTAAATATGATGTTACGGCAAACAGTGTTATTCTGTACGGAATTATTATAAAGTCTTAAATTCTAGTGAGTTGTTTTTAAATGTCCAAGCGACTTTTTCAATCCATGCGCGATTCACGGCTATTTATTTTTACGACAACCGCACATGCTGTGCGCGACATGCGCAGATACCGCACATGCTGTGCGCGACATGCGCAGATACCGCACATGCTGTGCGCGACATGCGCAGATACCGCACATGCTGTGCGCGACATGCGCAGATACCGCACATGCTGTGCGCGACATGCGCAGATACCGCACATGCTGTGCGTGACATGCGCAGATACCGCACATGCTGTGCGCGACATGCGCAGATACCGCACATGCTGTGCGCGACATGCGCAGATACCGCACATGCTGTGCGCGACATGCGCAGATACCGCACATGCTGTGCGCGACATGCGCAGATACCGCACATGCTGTGCGCGACATGCGCAGATACCGCACATGCTGTGCGCGACATGCGCAGATACCGCACATGCTGTGCGCGACATGCGCAGATACCGCACATGCTGTGCGCGACATGCGCAGATACCGCACATTTTGTTTGCGCTATTTTCACTCGACATCACACACGCATGGTGCTGCTTCTCAATAGAGATCTTGCATGTGACGTCACAGCCGATCCAGATTGTAACAGATGCCATCTTGTCGGTCAAACGCCATATTTCCGCCTTCTACTTCTACCTTTTTTTCTGGAAAACCTACTATATACAATTCTACTACAACGGCTGCGGCTACAAGCTCTCCCTACCTGTGCACGTTTTTTATGGTTTTTGTGTGTATTTTTGCGTGTTGTTTGTCTGTACCGGACTTCAATATCCACTACAACCGTATGGACTTACTGGACATTGGTTTCCAGCAGAAAATGACGGTTTGTAGCGATTTCCATCGCATGCACAACATTCCGGACGAGATAGCGAGACCACCGGGGTCTCCGTGGATTGTTATCCGGTCTGGCAGGCGAAGGAGGCGGCATCGGGAGAGGAAGCAAAAGCGAGGCTGCAGGCAGAGCCGGCCTGTTGACTAAGCTCAGAAAACAGCCACTCAAATCTCCACTGCTAAGCCTCTACCTCTCCAACGCCACATCCATGGTAAACAACACGGACGATTTGGAATTACAGCTGGAATTACCTTATCCTATTCTATAATCGGCTGGTCAGTGCTATACTAGGTACTACTGATGTATCTAGTATCAGTACTAGTAATACTTAAGTGACTTACCCGTCCAATGAGGATTGTTATTTTCTTGTTTACAAGATGCCACATCTGAGGGCGGCTGACAAATCCTGAATTTCTGTAAAGATAACTGTCCAGAGATTTATAAGCATGCAGTGCTTCACCACTGAACAGCGAGGGAAAGTTTATGAGGTAATTATACACATCTGGGTATTCCACCTCTGGCAGTTCAATATCCACTGACACGGTCGTGAAAACTCCGTCCGGTAATCGATAAGGGTCACTAATCTGTAGGTCGTTTATTTTAGACATGTATCTAGTTATCTGTTCATTAGAAAAATGAGTCATGTAGTCCGTCGGTTGAAATTGATCCATTTTGTACACGAGTGCAGCAGTATTCAGCGGTGTTTTTTACCAACAAGATGGTGGCTGTGTACTTTCCAGTCACGTGACTGCAAGATCTCTATAGTGGAAATGAAACGCTCAGTATCGGGACAAGTGAAACATAGGTCTCAGGTGTTCCTCCCACGATATACGGTAGAATGGCCGTGCATTATACCCAGTCAAAAGGGCAATGGATACGCGCACTGCAAACTGTGTAGAACTGACATTAACATCACTCATGGTGGTCGCGATGACTGCAGGCGGCATGTCAACTCCAAAAAACATATGGAGTATGCTGAAATGGCGAGTCAGGCGGAAAGTAAATCTGGGGGTATCCAGCGGTTTTTTTTTTTTTTTTTTTTTTACGAAATCTGTGGATGAAAAGACACGGAACGTGACCCGTGCTGAAGCGGTGATGGTTGACCTGTGCTTGGAGTTGAACTTGCCAATTAGTGCCATGAAATGTGAGTTAAACTTATTCAGTTTCTTTTTACATGTCTGATTTTTATTCACTGAAATATCAAACACTGGCTGTACTTGTTTAATTCAAAGTCTTTTCAGTGTTGGCAGATTCTACCATAACTGGATCCATTAACCACTTGCCCACAAAATAAGAAATTTTTCTTGTCCTTTTTTCAGTGAGGTAATATTTTCAAGATTGAAAATATGGTATTTGGTCTTCTAAAACAGCACGTCATTTAAAAATACACTGAGGATATCAATAAAAGATTTTTAAAGAATAAAGTTCTATTTCTTTGACGTATCTGACAGACATAACTCCCATTTTAAAAATCCCTTTCATTATCCCTGTTGCTATCGTCAGTGAATTTCTGTCAGATGACCTGACGATAGACTCGGCCATTATGGGTCTTTGGTAGTTATCGTGTGGAAGCAGGCTTTATCATTTTTGGGTGTCAACAGATAAACAGCGAAAAAAACCATTTAGTTCACGAGAGAAGCCCACGGTTATTTTTAAAAAATGCTATCGTCAGTCTGTCAGTCAAATGCACCTGACGATAGCAAAATTCAAGCCCTCACCACGCACATGTTGACTGACGCAAAGAGGAAATTCTACTGCGCGTGATTTTTGTGACAGCAGACATTTACTTCCGGGCAAGACTTGGAGTTCTGACAGCTAGATTTCATCAAATAAATCAAGCTAAGATTTTCAATCAGCTATCCTGACGATAGAAATTTTTGACGATAGAAACATTGAGAATATATTTGTGCATTCATATTTTAAATTTTCTGGAGGAAAACTATCGTAAGTTGAGATAAATCAGAGCCACTTGCGACCCTTTCAGCCGACAGGCCATTTCAATGTGTTATTTCCCCGCGAAAGTGACACAGTCGTGTCTATCGTCACTGTTCTGACAATTATTGTTATTTCAATTTTGAAAATAAATTTTATCTTTTTTATTTCGATGTTTTATTATTTGGTTCTAGTGATGAGGTATTTAATATTATTACTAAATTTGTCAGATTAATAATGTAAGAAACAGTTTTGTTGCTATGACTGTCTGTCAGAATATGATGGTTGACGTTAGTTTGTCTGTCAGATTTTGACAATAGAAACACATCGGTTTCTATCGTCATTTAGCATGTCTGTCATGTCAGGCTTTTATTAATTAGTTACCAGGACTACTGTCCTAAAATTTCCTGTAAATGTCCAAGACTCCAAATGCTACTAGAAAAACTTAATAGAATGATCAAAATAATCAATTCAGCAATTTAAGGAGATGGGACGTAACTGGCCTCTGTTATGGTAGAATCTGCCTGTTGCAAGTACAAATGTACATGTAGTATGATCAAAAACAGAATTTTATGATTAGTGTTGTTGGGATTGTGGCAAAAAATTGATCATTCCACTGTTTTAAATACAATTATAAATGTCATTTTATTCAATGTCTCTTCTGAAGCATTATGCTGAAGTATTTATATATTGGCAGGGTTCTCCACGAGGGGTTTTAGAGGTGCGGGCCGCCCCCCCTTTCTGTGATTCCCGTCCCCGTTTAATTTCTGCCGCCTCTTTACAAAAGGAAGAGACGTCCCTTTTTCTTCTTTGTGACAGATAGCCTTTCTCTGTTAGCCTGGGCCCGCCCATCCTAAGTGTGATGCAATACGGGGGCCTGTTGCAAACTTAGTCTGGCCAGGCAAGCTATCTCCAGCTCTTCCAAGCTCCCGAAAAATCGGGAGCCAATCAACTTTGAGCATCTTCAGCGGCCCTGGGTAGAGGCGTGTTCAAGGCTGTGACGTAGTAGAACTGCAACCGGAAGCCATAGATTGTTTACAGAATCTATGCCGGAAGCGCTTCATTCACTAGAAACATTACAAACATGGAGCAGCGGCAAGCCTTTGACACAGCGGTAGATGCTGTATTGAAAGCATTCAACGGGAAGTTCTCATTGAAAACGGAGCAAAGAGCAGCCTTGGAGGTATTTATTGAAAGAAAGGACGTTTTCGCCTTGCTCCCGACCGGCTTCGGTAAGAGTTTAATCTACCAGTTAGCCCCACTGGTAGCCAAATCAATGGGGCTCAGCGAGAATCCTATTGTTGTGGTCGTCTCACCTTTGATCGCGCTATTATCGTCCTCTTCAGCTCCTCCTTCTTCCTGTTACTCAAGCAGTTTCCGTCGCGTCACATACGTCAGAGGAAAGAGTGATGTGATTGGTTTAAGCTTCATCACAGCCTTTTCTGGCTTCGACCAGTAGCAAACTGAGGCATTTACAGGGAGGCGGGTCAACCACGCACTTTGGGAAACGGTTGGGCTTAATATCTTTGCCAGACCAAATGCTCGCAGAGCTTTGAAGTTGCGTTAGCCAGACTATTTGTCTGTTGGAGTACCGACAACGCGACAACACCCGAGTGTGAAACGTGTGTGTGAGAGAGCGAGCAGCCCCTCCCACCCGCGCGCTGCGCTTAGAGACACAGAAAGGCACACAGAAAGGGCAGTATTTGCTCAGAGTGCTCCCTCCAAACAACGGGGATTTACACGAAATCGGAAGGAGATATTCACAAAATTCTTTCACACTGAGTGCCACAAGGCTCTCCTGAACACGTTGATGTAATTTTTTTTTTTTTGTCTGTAGTGTAAAAAATGAGGACGCTAGAGCGAGTTAAAAACGAGTGACTTTTCTGCCACGTTTATAATGGGGAAGCGCGCCTGTCCTCTCCTTACTTTCAGGCTTCTCATTCAAAAACTGTAGGGGTAATCGATAAGGGTCACTAATCTGTAGGTCGTTTATTTTAGACATATATCTACAACCCCTGGCAAAAAGGGGTTGTAAAGAATCACCAGTCTTGGATGAGCACTCATTCACACGTTTTATTCTGTAGAACAAACTCCGATCACAAACATGATACAATAATAGTCATTCCAAAGTGCAACTTCTTGGCCTTCAGAAACACTAAAATAAACGAAGAAAATACATTGTGATAGTAAACAAATGTTACTTTTATAGACCAAGCACAGGGAAAAAAAATATGGAATCACTCAATTCTGAGGAAAAAAATATGGAATCATGAAAAATAGACAAACAAAAGAACATTCAAAACACATCACTAGTACTTAGTTGCACCACCTCTGGCTTTTATAACGGCTTGCGGTCTCTTAGGCATGGACTTGAGTGACAAACAGTATTCTTCATCAATCTGGTGCCAGCTCTCTTTGATTGCAGTTGCCAGATCAGCTTTGCAGGCCGGAGCCTTGTTGTGGACCATTTTTTTTCAATTTCCACCACAAGTTTTCTATTGGGTTGAGATCTGGACTATTTGCAGGCCATGACTTTGACTGGATGTGTCTTTCACCAAGGAATGCTTTCACAGTTTTTGCTCTATGGCACGATGCGTTGTCATCTTGGAAAATTATTTCATCATCCCCAAACATCTTTTCAATTGAAGGGATAAGAAAACTGTCCGAAATGTCAATGTAAACCTGTGCATTTATTGAAGAAGTAACCACAGCCATCTCCCCAGTGCCTTTGCCTGACACGCAGCCCCATATCATCAAGGATTGTGGAAATTTGGATGTTTTCTTCAGGCAGTCCTCTTCATAAATCTCACTGGAACGGCACCAAACAAAAGTTCCAGCATCACCACCTTGTCCAATGCAGATTCGTGATTCATCACTGAAGATAACTTTCATCCAGTCATCCACAGTCCATGATTGCTTCTCCTTAGCCCATTGTAGTCTCGTTCTTTTCTGTTTAGGTGTCAATGATGGTTTTCTTTTAGCTTTCCTATATGAAAATCCCATTTCCTTTAGGCGATTTCTCACAGTTCGGTCACATACTTGTACATTGACTCCAGCTTCCTCCCATTTATGCTTCATTTGTTTTGTTGTACTTTTTCGGTTTTCAAGACGTATGGCCTTAAGTTTTTTGTCTTGACGCTTTGATGTCTTCCTTGGTCTACCAGTACGCTCGGCTTTAAAAACCTTCCCATGCTGTTTGTACTTGGTCCATATCTTAGATACAGCTGACTGTGAGCAGCCCACATCTTTGGCAACTATGCATGAAGAGTTACCTTCTTTAAGAAGTTTGACAATCCTCTCTTTTGTTTCAAGAGACATCTCTCTTGTTGGAGCCATGATTCTTGCCAATCCACTTGGTCCAGCAGCCGTCCAAGGTGTGATAACTGCGCTGTTTCTAACTGCAGACTAACGAGCAGATCTAATCTGAGGCAGGTGTCAATTTAGGGAAAGGAAATTGACTGGGTGAGTCCTTATTTCCTACCTGAAAATTGAGTGATTTCCTTATTTTTTTTCCTCAGAATTGAGTGATTCCATTTTTTTTTCCCTGTGCTTGGTCTATAAAAGTAACATTTGCTGACTATCACAATGTATTTTCTTCGTTTATTTTAGTGTTTCTGAAGGCCAAGAAGTTGCACTTTGGAATGACTTTATTATTGTATCATGTTTGTGATCGGAGTTTGTTCTACAGAATAAAACGTGTGAATGAGTGCTCATCCAAGACTGGTGATTCCATACTTTTTGCCAGGGGTTGTAGTTATATGTTCATTAGAAAAATGAGCCGTGTAGTCCGTCGGTTGAAATTGATCCATTTTGTGTGCAACAATATTCAGCTGTATTGTTGACCGACAAGATGGCGGCTGTTTACATTCCAGCCGGGATTCGGTCACGTGACTGCAAGAGGTCTATAAAACCGTATTAACTATACGCTGACTGGAAAAAATAATTTTTTTTAGAGAGTAAAGTACATTGAAAAGACGTTGTTTTAACTATATTGTATAGTTAAAACATCTTTTCAATGTACTTTACTCTCTAAAAAAATTATTTTTTCCAGTGGTGCCTGCAATTACATTTCCATTTCAAACAATGTCAGCTTTTGTGGAGCAGTGTGAATATAGTTAATACAAAAACTTTTCTGTACTTTTCTGTTCTTTTTTTTGTAGTTTGCTAAATAAAAAAATATTTTTTCCAGTTCCATTTCAATGTGTCTGAATATGATGTGTGTAATGTTTGATGTATGATGTGTTTTGTACCAGTCCAATTGATTCCTCTATTCTAAATGATTACTATTTGAGAGTATTTTATGCAAATCTTATGCAAATGACACATGTAAATTTATGCAAATTTGTTTCAAGGGCATCCGATTGACCCTCACCCCCCTATATTTTCAATCCGTGGAGAACCCTGTATTGGGACATTAATGCCGCTTTTCCACTACAAACGCGGCTGAGTCAGGCTGAGTCGAGCTGAGCGGGGCTGTTGGAGTTGCATTTCGACTTCAACCGCGCTGAACCGTGCTGGCTGGAAGTGGGTGGACACATTGGGTGGAGTTAGCGAAAGTGGGTGGACGTCACGTGATGTCGTTAAGCAGCGCAAACAGTGACATAAGTGATCTTTTAAGCGGTAGTCTCACGACCCGAATAGTAAACAATAAACATGGAGGACATGGAGTCGTTAGTGTTGCTGGTCTTGGTGCTGTGGCTTGTTGTCACCGACAACGCCAACAGATACTGGCAAGAGCGTATAGATGAGACGAGGCGCATAAGGCTTCAGAAATTCTCGTAATTCTTCTTCTTCCGGGTTTACGGTGTTTACAGATCCCAGCGTGCTCGCGGGGCGTGTGTGGGCATGTGAGGACACTCCTCACCAATCAGTGCACAGGGGAGTGTCTGCTCACGCCCCCAGCCTCACTCGGCTCGGTTTGGCTCGCTTCAGCCCCACTCCAAAACGGTGCGAGTTTTAGGGGCTAAGCAGGGCTGAAGCGAGCGGAGTCGTGCTGGTTTTTGGTAGTCGAAACGCGAGCCGTGTCGGGCTGAAGTGAGCTGAAGTGAGCTGAAAAAGGGTAGTGGAAAAGGGCCATAAGATGACAATGTCGGACTCTCTGGCATGAAATAAGAAATTTTTTAAAAATTTTATTAGAATCCATTAACAGGTAGAACATTTTGCCAGGCAATATAATATAATACTTTTGAGGAGTTACATTCAATACCAATGATTGGTAGTCAACCGTAATGTCTGCAAACAGGGAACACTATTGTATTTAGAAAAATGTGAGAAATTGTATGCTCTAGAAATTTGTTGAGTGGAAATTCAATTGAGATGGCTGCTCGTGTTTTGTTTATTCAACTCACACAAAACAGTACTTTTTAATAATTTAAATGTTAAACATATTGGTATATACACCTCTTGATAATAGAAATGCGCATAAATTAATGTTACTGAAAGTCATTCCAAAATACTGAAAAATGTTTTCAAGAATACTGAAATTCAAAATTTGGGGTAGGCATCTCTGAGAGTATGCCGTCCCTCCCACCCAGAGAGCATGGCTGGTTTTGCCGTCTTGAACTCCCAGCCTTGGAAGACCTCCTCTGTTTTCAATATGATACCAATTACAGGTGTGAATAGGCATTTTTCGAATACTGTCTCACTATTCGTTACTCGTTAAACATAACGTCCACATGAAGTCAGAGACCACCTGAAAAATAATAAACAAAATGAGATCCAAAGCCCCATTGTGTAGTGCATGTGGTGTTATAACGTGATCTGCAGTTTTAAGGATCAGACTGGCTCAAATTCAGAGCTTCTGCAGGAAATAAAGTTAGATCTCGATTAATCCAGTAAAACTTGAAGTATAATTTAAATAAATGAAACTGCAAGAAAGCAAGTTGGACATAAGGGGGACAGAATCACGTTGTGAATGAAAACAAACCGCGAGTGAGTTCGGCACTGTCGTAAAATTCCCCCGAGATTCTTTTACGACATTTGTGATCGTTAATATGAACCACACAAAGGAAAAATACAATAAATGTCTGAATGAAATGAAGATTCACCACAGACATTGATTTTATTGAGGTATTTGATCGCCAGTTCTCCGATTTCAATGAATTCAGAGTCTAATAGTCCGTAATTAGATATTACGATGTGGTTATTTTTCCACATGCACCTGCTGTACTCGGCTTCCCCGGAATTTCGTAAACAATAACACGGCTGGATCACTGAGGGGATTGAGCTCGTTTTGTTGGAACTATATTGATGTAACTCTTGAATAATTACTATGAAAATTGCGATTTTCAACAAATATTCAACTCGTCCCGTCAGACAGGCAGGTACAGATTTGACTTGTCCGGACCAAACGTTTGGTTGTCCCGGACAGTCGGACTACCGTTAATGTCAAGCCCTGATCCCAACCCGACTGAACACTTTTGGGATGAACTGGAACATCAGTTTTATCTCTGGCCTTCTTATTGAACATCAGTGCCCATCCTCTTTTGCTCTTATGACTGAATGAGCACAAATCCTCACACTTGTGTTCAAATCTCCTAGAAAGCCTTCCCAGAAGAGTGGAGTCTGTTTACAGTGACAAAAGAGGGAACAGTTCAGGATCAATGCCCATGGTTTTAGGAATGGGATGTTCAATCCTTGCATGTCCATCATACTTTTGGCCATATCGAGTATGAAAGCTCAAGGGATAAAAGAGGCGAGATTTTTAACAAAGTTCAGTATAGACCCTTTTCAGTCACGTGACCTTCGTAAACGCGACCACCATTTTGGACATGTAGCGGACTTCGGCTCGAATTGGTTTGAATGTGAGGAAGGCGACAAACGGAGAACATACAAGAAAAAGGAGCGAGATGCAGAAAACACCTTCGCTATCCAGCGACGTAGGGCATTTACAGGGCGAGCAGAGGGAGAAATAACAGTAACGACACATTAGCAACGCCGTACAGAAATAACGGTTTATGGCACAGACCCTTTCGGTTCTCGCTCATCTAGCTGCTACAATGACTGCTTAGACTGCAACAATAATACCTAACACACATTTAAGTATTCGTCGTAAAGACGTGAAACTCATCGAGTGACGAGTGTGTTTATTGATAAACTAACACAATCTAAAAGTAGACATACCATCACACTGCCCTGGCGCTGTGTACAGTTTCCCTTCTATGGTTTGTGCACTCACTATTTGCCATTACTTTCTCCAACCGTTGTTACAGATTACAGGGAACGGCCTGGATTTAAGAGACAAATACATGTTCCTCTTGTTTTGAACACTTATTTGTAGGCAGTGCTTAATTTGTAAAGTGGGAGGTCCCGGAGCGCAGAGGATGAGCGGCTCCGGTGCGGAAAAAAAGAGGGGGGGAGGGGGGCGCGGCGCTGCTCTTCTGGGCATGTTTTTTAATAACACTGCAAATTAAGTTCATCTGCAGATATTTTGTGGATGTCGTTTCATGAGAGAAATCACCAACAAGACAGATATCAAAATCAGACATTAACACTAAATAAACTTGCATTTTTTTAATTTAATTATTTTTTTTTTTTGTTACATAGTCAAAAGAGGTGTCGGATCACCGGATCCAGTGTAAATAGCTGCCGGAGCCAACGCCCGAGGTTCCGGAGCGCGCTCCGGCTTGCTCCCCCTCAAATTAAGCGCTGTTTGTAGGACACTGCCTCTGATCTGTCCTACAGTCTACCAACAGCAAAGGAACACAACGCTAGCTAATGTCGTTAGCTAATAGCTACTACAGAAGAACAGAGAGGTTACAATGGGTTATTTTAGCCTATTTGGTTACACACTCGCCGCCACAGAATGTTAACAGCAATGTAATGCCTTTTCTGGCTAATTTTATTCGTCTTATCTCCAACAAAGTGGTCACTACACAAGCGTTGGTATGCCGCTATCCATCTTCTCCGTCGGTCAGCATCTACCGGGATCCGATAAAATGATAACCCTTGCCTTGTTTGTTGATGGTTACTACATCCAGGTGCACAACAATATAGTGGCATGATGGAAGTCTTGCTGAAAATAAACACTTTCTTTGCTGCCGTTCCTCAGTGCTGGCTGTGGTAAACTACTGGTAGTACACGTCCAAAATGGCGGCCGCGTTTGTCGTGACGTCACATGAAAAGGGTCCATAGCATCTTTCAGTTTATTATTAAACAGTGTTAAAGGGGAACTAAAGTTATTTTTAAACTTGCTTTATTTCTTAACGTGTTGTTCAATTACGTTTTCGGTTTTAGTAACCTTATATCGTGACCCGTATTGGCAGCTAATTGCAATTAAATGTTATACTTATCGGCCTATTCGGTTTTTAGCCGTGTTGAATTTAGTTCGTTTGGTCCACGGCAGGCGTCGCTTATCCGCGCGATCTTCACGAGACTTGTGTGAGACTTCGAAACGTCAAGTGTCAGCCAGGTGTCGGTGCCGCCATTTTGAAAACTGTTTTTCAAACGAAGTATTGCAGAAAAACGAGTTTAAATGACGCCTATTTTTTCCAACTTTCCTGATTTGCTATCGAAACAAACAAAACTTCTGGCTTGATTACATCAGCATTCGAAAGAGGGCGCGCACGTCTTTTGACAACGTTGGCAGATGTCGGCCACTTTGATTTCCGCTGTACATTTTACTTCCGTCCTACGATGTCTTGCACAGGTCTCGGCGAATCTCGTTTACGGCCATCGCTTTGACATATGGACTGATATATTACGTAGCATGTTTCAAAACACTCATAACTTGCTACAGATAGTTTTCACTGACGTCACGGCATTCCGGGGAACGCCCCCCAGCCGCCATTTTGGAGGGCAAACAAAACGGACCATCGCCACTACTGGCTACGTTATCTCGGACGAATTTATGAAGTTATATAGTCAGTTTTCTAAAATAAAGATCAATGTCGGCAAAATCAAGCAAACAGAAGTATATAGATACACATCTCACGGTATGCAGCCAAACTGGCCTTGATTGGGGGAATTGACCCCTACGAAGTGGACAAAGATGCATTTTCAAGTGACTATGCAGGGCTCCCAAAGCCTGAAACTGCCAAAGCCTGAAACTGACTTCATCAAACTTTAAAGGCTGTCTGATATATACAACTTTATATATTCTACAGCGCGCCTTTTGGCGGATGCCGCCTGAATCGCGCAGATCCGATTTTTTTTTTTTAGGGGGGGGGGCGTTGGAGTGTCTGATTATAATTTCAAAGTAAATTCTGTATTAAAATTACTAAATAAGCAAATCCGTTACAGTCCATGAAACAGGAAGTATAAGGATGAGAAAAAAAAACAGTTTAAATCGGGAAGCTGCGCACATTTGCGCAGTCCTGCACACCGCTCAGGACTATAGAATAGACCTAAAATGTTTTTCAAAAATGACCCTTGCGTGAGTGAAGTGACAAGTTTCAAATAGAAACGTGACAAACGAGCGATATTAAGTGTACATTACAATGTAAACGTACACTCAGCGGTTCCAGTTAGGCATTCTCCAGAGATTGTTCACATGATGTTTTGGTTTCCAAAAACAAACTTAAACACAATTGATTGTTTATTTAAACAACTTGCCACTTATAAAATGATCGGAGCAGACTTTGCTGTGTTTGGAAGGCTGATAATCCTTGCGATTGATTCTCGCAAGCCATAGGTTTCTCCTTTGTATGCTGAGTTTCTTTGTTTGCTCGCCTTCGTGCTCCCGTACAGTGGGAATTCCATAAAAGCTCCGCTTGACTTCATCATTTGACCTATTACGACAGCCGTGAATACAAGTTTGCACCATAGCTAGCTTTAAATAAATGTAAATAATATATAAATGAATGTAACTCGCGCGCTACAATGTGTGCTCAGTGACCCGTACGGTAAGCTAGCCCTCCAAGATGGCCGCCACCAGGGAATCCCCGACTCTGTGACGTCATGTGAAAACTATCTATAGCAGTGACAAAATGGCTCTCAAAAACGCATTCCTATATTTAATAAAATGAGAAATAGAATGTTGATAGTAAAAAAAATTTGCCTTCATTTCTCCTTTAAAATGCCTGTAGTAGGTATTGATAGATAATGGAAATGGTAATTGTGTGGGTTTTTTTTTTTTTTTTTTTAAACTGTGCTGTATTTGACCACGCCGGTGTGAAAAACACTGTAACTGTACACTATTGACCGTGTTTAAAAACCCAGCACGTGGCTGTACAGACGTGTTTTAGTGGAAGTGGTTGAGCCAGCATAGCAGAGGTTTCAAATCCATCAGGTGCAATATTTCTCTCCTGCTCACTACGTCACGCTTCTGTTATTTACTCAAGTCTGGCATCCAGTGCAGTCCAAAGTGCATTAACCATCTACGGAATTGCACTGTGCCAAATTCGCCTGCGCTGTCTGGAAGCCAAGTGTTTTTTCCATGACGTTCTGGGCTAGACACTTAAATATTAACAAACCAAGGTTTTGAACCCCAAGTAGTGGGTCAGTTGATATTTGATACTGAACATGGAAGCAGCTGAGGACTTGTAGAAAATCACCAACAGCACACAGCTGCTTCACGTTTAGTCCTTAAAAAAAACATGTTGGAAAAATAATTACACATAATTTTGTCTTTTTTCTCTTCTTTTAACTCGTATGACCTGAACTTTTATTTGCATTATTATTATTATTTTTTAAACTTGTAGTGAGTTCTGATCACAGGCTGAGTTGTAAATGTGTGCACTTTGTTTGTTTTATTTTACATGGACATCACAATTACGGTACATTGGACGAACCCAATGCATTGCTTGAGTGTGTTAGCATACAGTGCCTTGCAAAAGTATTCATCCCCCTTGCTGTTTGTCCTGTTTTGTTGCGTTACAAGCTAGAATTAAAATGGATTTTTGGAGGGTTGGCACCATTTGATTTACACAACATGCCGACCACTTTAAAGGTGCACGTTGGCTTTTTTTTATCATGACGCAAACAAGAAGTTGAAAAAACAGAAATCTGGAGTGTGCATAGGTATTCACCCCCTTTCATATGAAACCCCTAAATAAGAGCTGGTCCAACCAATTCACTTCATAAGTCACATGATTAGTTGATTAAGATCCACCTGTGTGCAATCAAATGGCCCTTTTCCACTACCCTTTTTCAGTTCACTTCAGCCCGACACGGCTCGCGTTTCGACTACCTCAGAGCAGCACGACTCAGCTCGCTTCAGCCCTGCTTAGCACCCAAAACTCGCACGGTTTTGGAGTGAGGCTGAAGCGAGCCAAACCGAGCCGAGTGGGGCTAAGGGCGTGAGCAGACACTCCCCTGTGCACTGATTGGTGAGGAGGAGTGTCCTCACATGCCCACACACGCTCCGCGAGCACGCTGGGATCTGTAAACACCGCAAACCCGGAAGAATAATAATTACGAATTACGAGAATTTCTGAAGCCTTATGCGCCTCGCCTCGTCTATACTCTCTTGCCAGTATCTGTTGGCGTTGTCGGTGACAACAAGCCACAGAACCAAGACCAGCGACACTAACGACTCCATGTCCTCCATGTTTTATTGTTTACTATCCGGGTCGTGAGACTACCACTTAAAAGATCACTGATGTCACTGTTTGCGCCGCTTAACGACATCACGTGACGTCCACCCACTTTCGCTAACTCCACCCAATGTGTCCACCCACTTCCAGCCAGCACGGTGCAGCGTGGTTGTAGTCGAAATGCCCCCCCCCCCCCCCCCCCCCCCCCCGCTGAGCTCGACTCAGCACGGCACGGCTCAGCCCGACTCAGCCGCGTTTGTAGTGGAAAAGCGGCAAAAGTGTCACATGACCTGTCACATGATGTCTGTATAAATCAACCTGTTCTGGAAGGACCCTGACTCTGCAACACTATTAAGCAAGCAACATGAGAACCAAGGAGCCTCCAAACAGGTCAGAGACAAAGTTGTGAAGTATAGATCAGGGTTGGGTCATAAAACAGTATCCCAAACTTTGAATATTCCAGGGAGCACCATTAAATCCATTATAGCAAAATGGAAAGAATATGGCACCACTACAAACCTGATAAGGGAAGGCCGCCCACCAAAACTCACAGACCGGGCAAGGAGGGCATTAATCAGAGATGCAACAAAGACACCAAAGATAACACTGAAGGAGCTGCAGAGATCTACAGTGGAGATGGGAGGATCTGTCCATAGGACCACTTTAAGCTGTACGCTCCACAGAACGGGGATTTATGGAAGAGTGGCCAAAAAAAAAGCCATTGCTGAAGAAAATGCGTTTGGAGTTTGCCCAACAGCATGTGTCAGACTCCCCAAACACATGGAAGAAGATTCTCTGGGCAAATGAGACTAAAATCGATCTTTTTGGCCATCATGGGAAATGCCATGCGTGGCACAAACCCTGAGAACCCCATTCCTACAGTGAAGCATGGTGGTGGCAGCATCATGCTGTGGGGATATTTTTCATCTGCAGGGACAGGAAAGCTGGTCAGGACTGAAGGAAAGATGGATGGCACTAAATACAGGCAATTCTGGAGGAAAACCTGTTTGAGTTGGCCAGAGGTTTGAGACTGGGACGAAGGTTCACGTTCCAGCAGGACAATGACCCTAAACATACTGCTAAAGCTACACTGGAGTGGTTTAAAGGGAAACATTTAAATGTCTTGGAATGGCCTAATCAAAGCCCAGACCTCAATCCAATTGAGAATCTGTGGCATAACTTGAAGATTGCTGTACACCAGTGCAACCAATATAACTTGGAGTCTGAGCAGTTTTGCCTTGAGGAATGGGCAAAAATCCCAGTGGCTAGATGTGCTAAGCTAATAGAGGCATACCCCAAGAGACGTGCAGCAAAAGGTGGCTCTACAAAGTATTGACTTTTGGGGGGGGGTGAATACCTATGCACACTCCAGATTTGTTTTTTCATCTTATTGTTTGTGTTGCACAAAAAAATGCACCTTTAAAGTGGTCGGCATGTTGTGTAAATCAAATGGTGCTAACCCTCCAGAAATCCATTTTAAATCCAGCTTGTAACGCAACAAAACCGGAAGGGGTATGAATACTTTTGCAAGGCAGTGTACATGCTAATTTTCAACACTTGTCCACAGGAGGCTTTAAAAAAAGAATAACAACAGTAACATTCATGACAATAATAATATAACAGTATGAACATAATAGTAAAAGAAAAAGGGACAATAGAATATAAAATATTACAAAGAACAGAAAAAAGCGGTTTATTCAGAATTAAATACGTGTAAACCATTGAGCAAAGGCACCATGACCGGACAGTTAAACAGTGATGGGCTATTCATGTGAACACTAGTTTTAGATTTTAGCCATTTCTTGAGTCCTCCGCTGAAAATATTACTATCGGTCTCTAGTTTTAAATTAATAGTTAATTTCACTTGCAGGTGAGTCGGACGTACTGCTCCGGGACATATCGAGCTGGCCCCATGAGACAGATCAGCCTGGTGGGGGCCGTGGACGAGGAAGTAGGGGATTATTTCCCGGAGTTCCTGGACATGCTGGAGGAATCGCCGTTCCTCAAGGTTGGCTAACTTCCTGTTGTCAAAATGCAGAACAAGTTCTTGATGAATCTTACTTAACAAACCCTGCTGTTGAAGGTTGGGTCTGGCCGAAGCCCTGAACCACAAATACAAATGTTAAAATACTTTTCAGATATTATTTTTTCCAAGTTAGCATCTTGCTATTTTAAGTCATGTCATTATTTTGCCTTCATACAGCACACACTCTAAAATCTATTAATGAGGCTAGTGTACTGAACATGATCGTATAGTAATAATAGCAGAGCAGAGCCCCATACGTCAGAGAAATGCATTGACCTGATTTTTGATTGCTTGAATTGCGATGTTTGTATGAATGTGTACCATCACAGGGAACCTGATTGTAAGTGCACAGCAACATATCTCAAACACTTGACCACCGGACAACGAAATTTGTATCTTTATTTACATAAGGTAGATGGGGTTTTATCCAGCACTTATTTTTAATTTGCTTTAATAACGCGGGATTATTTACGAACACATTTTATGGAAATTATTCGGGACGGTTCCATATAAAACTAGTTTTAACAGTTTTATTAGTCCACTAGCTTGATGGACCATTGACAGTTTCTGTCATGTAAGGGTGATTCACGGATATAAGTGCAGGAAGAGTTTTATTGAAAACACGCTAGCAAACAGATCCAAAACGGAGACAAAGGCAGTGGTCGAGTGAGTCACAAACAGGATATCAGAAGGGGTGTTCACACGGCAACTTTTACTCCGGTGTAGCACCGGGGCTGCCCCGGTGCAAATCTAACCCTGCTCGGGAGGTGGTTTAAGAAATTTACTCCGGAGTAAATGCTAGTTTGCGGGGCAGCACCGATATAAAATGGGACGTCTGAACGCTACAGGGGTAGACTCGCTACGCGTGAGGAGAGTTGATTACATACGGGCATTGCGTAATTTGCATCCTGGTATTTTGCACTTCCAAAATGGCGAATATCAACAACAACAGAACTGCGTGTCTTCCAGTGTTGCCATATTGGGCGGTTTTAAGTGCATTTTGGCGGATTTGAACATATTTTGGGCTGGAAAACGTCAGCAGTATCTGGCAACACTGATGTCTTCATCCACGTTGTTTTCCCGGAGCTTGGTGATGCCATGACAACCAGGAAAAGGAAGTACATTTTCACGCATGCGCATATTTCATTTCCGCATTATTACTATCATGTAACACGGTCGCAAAAACTGCCGTGTGAACGCGAGTGGGGCTGCACCGGTGCTAACACGCTTCTCTCTAGTAAGCAGGTTTGTGACGTGTGAACGCTCCACAAAATTTACACCAGTATAAGATATATCGCAACAAAATACATCAGTGCAGCATCGATGCAAATATGTGCCGTGTGAACACCCCTAAAGATAACAATACTCACAGTCAAAAAACACAAACAGGGTCAAAACCAGAAAAGAGGTACAAAATACAAGGTTTGGTAATGTCAGAGTCAGGGTACAGAGTGTATACTTCACAAAGTCTGTGTTACTGAGAGGCCTTATATGTCTGCGCTGTGATTAAGCTCTAATCAGGAACAGGTGTATGGTATTTAGTCCTAATGGCGCGGCGCACTCCTATTATTCTATTCAGGTTGGTTTTGTGCCCTTACAAATATTTCGCTCATACAATCATCAGGAGCTCTGCTTTTCGACACTGCCTAAATGTTTTTATATTAATTTTTATTCTGCATGCTCTTTCGTAAATAGTAAATAAAGCAGACATTGATTTAGTGGAAACTATTTGACGCTTCTTGATGTTGAGGTTTGACATGCAATTGGTGTTCTTAACAGACATAGCACTCATTTTCATTAATTAAAGGTTCTGACTGCAAAGTTGAATGCTGTGCAAAATGTTCTATTTCTGTTGCTGTTGGAGTTTCAAGATGTTTCGCTGCTGCACGCACTGTGTATCTGATGTGTAAATGTTTTGCCGAGATAAAAAGCGTCCTGCATTTTACGATTCCGGAGATTGCAGAAGCAAGCGAGCGACAAAATCATGTGACCACCGTGGGGCGTGTTTGACCTACTTTTAACCAAAACAAGTCGGCGTGGGCGAACATGGCAGACTCTGCTCTCCTGCCAGGTAAAAGCCAGCAGAAAAGAAAAGGAAAGCCTGCCTAGTGAGTGTAACAAGATGGAGCAAGGTTAGATGATGTCATTTTTCTGGACAGATAACGAGATCATTTTAGCTATTGCTTGGCTATCTTAGCCTTAGAATGCATGGGCTCGAGTCCACAGTAGCGAGTATGGAGTTATACACCGAGTGTTTTGATCTTGCAGAGAAAGAAATGATAAAAACAAAAGCAGTAATAAAGAAAAGATATTTGTATTTGTGAACGTCAACCACAGATTACATACCTGCAACTTAAAACTCTACAAGGTCGATGCAGAGCCACGATGTTTTCCGCACATCGCCATCTTGGTGTGACGCAGTTGCGTAGTTATGCTAATTAGTTAAAGCTCCTTGTGTTCGGCTGTTTCCATAGCGCCATGATGTTTGGTTCCCAGAGGTAGGAAAGCGACCCTCAGCACATCAAAACAATCACATCTCGTCCGCATGATATTGTTCCTGTGAGACAGGAAAATACCATGCAGAATTAAAAAAAAAATTTTCAGATGACTTTGCAGTCAGTACTTTTTAAAGTGCATATCCTGGACCAAATTTTTTTTTTTTTATATGAAAGTATGTCCCTTTACACACATCCAGAAGGATAATTTTGCACAAGGCCATCTGTCTACAGCAGAAAAAAATAAAATAACAAAACGCGTCTGGAAAAATCCCAAGGGAGTCTGGAGCCAGATTCGTGACGTCACCTGTGGAAGCGCCAGCAGGCTGCGCAGTTTCAGTGCACAGCCTGTGTAGACCAAGCGCTCCCGTTTCTCTCTTTGTCCGGTCTTTTGGAAAACGATGAGTACTAATCCCATCAAGATTGGTGTTGCTACTAGGGATGGCGAAAACTTTAAAAAAAAAATCTTGACCGACCACCGAGCCTCATTAGCCGGTTAAAGTCGGTTAACCTATGAGTTTAAACAGGGATGCAAACAGCGCGCCTTTTTCACGGCTCGTGCAGATCCGATTTTTTTTTGGGGGGGGGGGGACGTTGGAGTGTCTGAATAATTTAGAGTAAATTCTGTATTAAAATTACTACATAAGCAAATGCCGTTACAGTCCATGAAAAAGCCGTGAAAAAGTCGGCATCTGCGCCTTTAGTTTGTGTGGAGAGATATGATCTGTAATAATATGCATTGTTGGCTATAGACCGAAACATGCTTTCAGAATGCACTGGCCAAGGCAGGACTAAACTCCATGTGCCTTCTAATAATAATTAAAAAAAAAAACATAGAATAGTAATTTGTAAGCTAAAAAGCCTGTGTCTACACTTTTTTTCTTTCGCTGAGTGGCAGCTGTGTTCAACTGGGGCGGGACATGACTGAATGGGTGTTTCTGATTTGTCGGCTGTCTATAACTGGGGCGGGAGGGCGGGACATGACTGAATGGGTGTTTCTGATTTGTCAGCTGTCTTTAACTGGGGCGGGACATAACTGAATGGGTGTTTCTGATTTGTCAGCGGTCTTTAACTGGGGCGGGACATAACTGAATGGGTGTTTCTGATTTGTCAGCGGTCTTTAACTGGGGCGGGACATGACTGAATGGGTGTTTCTGATTTGTCAGCTGTCGTCCTTACACCGCATGGCATGCCCCAAGCGTTTACAACACAGAATTCCAAGTCCTCTGCTCCAAAATCGGCAGCTTCAAAACGATTGATTTTTTTTTTTTTTTTTCCACCGACAACCAAAAAAAATTAACCGGTTGACGTTGATTCGGTCAACCACTGGTCAAACGGTCATCGGTTAACATCCCTAGTTGCTACACCCTCCTACGATACATCTGTTAACCATTTTAATAATTACGTTGAAGAAATTTGCAGAAAACCACCAGGTCGTTTTCTCATAAACAAACCAGCGCTGACGTAGGATTCAGAGGGAGGCGTCCCGCACGCGACGTCACGAAAATCAGTGTTTGCCGGGAAATCCAAATGCCAAGTTTTTTCAGAGGCGGACCAATTCGCCTCAAATGGCTTGATTTCAACTGAATGTTTCTGGTATTGTGCAAGGTTAAAAAAAAAAAAAAATTGCACAAAATGCAGAATGTGACAGATATTTGACCAAAGTTTAATATAAAATAGGAGAATTACACTGATCTTACTCCTGAATTTACCCGTGATATGCACTTTAAGGTATTTTAGTTATACAATACCAAAATAAATGAAAGGTAAAATTGTTAGGATAATTTGCTTTTTAAAAAGATAACACAACAAATATTGTTTTGATCATAATACTGGTTGTCATGATGCATGCTGAACACAGTGCAGTTCTTCATACTGTGCTGTTGTTGTTGTTATTATTATTATTATTATTATTATTAATTTTTTCCTGCTTTGCATTTGGTCAGTTTGTGTGTGGAATTTAACAGAATGGGAAAGTTAAGATTTTCTCTGATTTAAAAATTGGTCTTTCTTAATGTCAAAAGCAACACAATTCTCTCATACCCCTTTCAACCAATAGGGAACCGGTTCTTGTAACGGTTCCGTTCAGGATTCTTTGAACCCTGGTGCCAGCTTGCAAACCAGCCCACGTTTTCACCGCTTTTGAGTGGGAATGTTGTAATCAGAGATGCATCATGAATGGAGGATGTTGCACAATTCATGACAGGAGTAAACAGTAGTAGCCCGACAGCAGAGCGCATTGATTGATTACCTGTGAGCTTTTGTTCTGTTATCGTAGGTGTGTGTGTGTGGGGTCCTTTTTGGCTGAAGGTGTCTCTTTTTCCATTGCGTTCTCCATTGCTGCGCGCCGCTTCCTCTCCAAGTTAATGACTCCGTCACAGTTCGTGCTGGAAAAAACCTCTATAGTTTGGTTCCAGCTGGGAACCTACTTTTCAGGTTCCGAACCTATTTATTCTTCGTAGAAATGCTCTGAACGGTTCAAAATCTGGATTGGAACAGAACCCGTTCCCTGTTGGTCGAAAAGGGGTCTCGGTAATGCTAAGTGCCAGAAAGTTGAATTGTGTGTCTGTGCGTGTACAGATGACCTTGCCATGGGGCAGCCTGTCCAGTCTGAGGATGGACTGCCGCTCTCAGAGTGACGACGGACCCATCATGTGGGTTAGACCGGGAGAGCAGATGGTTCCCACAGCCGACATGCCCAAATCTCCGTTTAAGAGGCGCAGGTAGGTCTATACAAGTTTGTAGCTGTGTTTGTAGCTCTTACTCTTAGTACAAGGGTTCTCAATCTCGATTTTTGTAGTTGGTGACTGTAAAATTCCACAGATCCCTTCAGGACAGATTTCTATCAATATTTAATGTATGCAAGAATATTTAAACTGTTTATTAGATCCTTCTATTTGTTTGTTTTTTAAATAAATAATTCCTGAACTTTTCCCGACTATGGTCCTAGTTGTTTGGTGGAGTGTGTGTTGAGGTACTGAAGTTTGGAATAAACCAATTCAATTCAAGTGACCCATCAACCAGGCTAATAACTATCAGGGCCTCCGATTTTCCGTGATCGCGGAAAACTGACGGAAATCGCGGAAATTGGGGTCAGAAACGGAATTAGTGCTCAGAAACGGAATCTATGGAGCCCCTCTGGTGACATGGGTGAAAAAAAATATTCCATGGTCACGAGTTAATAACGCGTGGGAACGAAATCCTATTCCGTGGCCACGACTTGCTTAATGCGTGGGGACGAGATGATTATTGGGTGGCCACGAATTAATAACGCGTGGCCACGAGATGATTCAAGTTCCAGCCTGATGGGATGATGTCCAGTTTTTGAGCGGCCGTCAATTGTGCAATAAATACAGGATTTATCCTGTATGATGAAATCTATAACTTCCCCGAGGTCAGCATATTGTCTACGTTTGAGCCCGTGCTTTTTGAGCAGCCGAATTAAGTGTCTCTTGCTCAGAATTACTCCATGTCTAACTGCAAGTGATTTAAGGATATCATTATAATTCATTCCTAGATTAAAATAAAATGAAATCAGATCAAACTTGTCCATATTTGCGGCTGAAACTACTGATGCCAGAAAGTCAACAGTCTCAGTGATGAAATGACTAACACTTCTCGTGGCCACGCGTTATTAATTCGTGGCCACCTAATAATCATCATCTCATTCCCACACATTAAACAAGTCGTGGCCACGGAATAGGATCTCGTTCCCATGCGTTATTAACGCGTGGCCACGGAATATTTTCAAGCACAAAGGAACTCCTAATGCTGTATTATAACGGTGATCTTGAAGGCAGATTTTGAACAGTCGGATTTCCATTAGTAGTTTGCACCAAGGCTTTTCAGTTTAACATTATATAATAGCAACTGATTATTTTTATGATTTAATGGTTTATGTTCTTAAATAAGAAGTTATGTTCCAAAGAATGATTTTCTATATAAAGAGTTTGAAGACTTGTGCATTATTAAATTAATAATTTACAGGCAAAATGTAAATTAACCTAATAATAGAGTTAACTGTTAAATAACTTGAATCATTTAAAGTATATATTAAACGGACGCTGTCACACACTTTGTTAGACCTGTCGTTGCACTGAAAACATTGTAAGCATAACAACGAATAGAAGTTTGAAAGACATGGATAAAATGATAACTGAGATTGTTTTATTTAAATGTACATGTATAAAGAGTAAGGATAACCATAAAAGTATTAATATACAATATAAAGTTTTAAAGAAAATAGCAGGAGCCAGTCAACAATCAAGTTAACAGCACTAATTAATTACAGTCTTAAACAAATGAAAGAAACACATTTTCAGTGAAGTGAAATTTCGTGTTGATTCTAAGGTGCATTAAGATATTAGACTGTGTACAGAAAGTTTAAAGCTTTATATGAAGTTGTACTACAGCAGGCCAGTAAAGCAGGATTACAGGGATAGCTGCACAAGGACAACAAACATGCAGATGCCTCCCAACACCAGTTACCTGAAACATAACATTTCATGCATTTATTACATGTACTTAAGAATTCTGAATTATGTATTTTATATGTTGAAAATCTAAAAATGCCAATTTAGTTGTCATTTGAGCATATAACACTACGTTCACACTGCAGGCTGAAGTGACTCAAATCCGATTTTTTCACCCATATGTGACCTGTATCCGATCTTTTATTGACAATATGAACGACACAGATCCGATTTTTTTCAAATCCGACCCAGGCCGTTTGGATATGTGGTCCTAATTCCGATTCCTATCCGATCTTTTCATATGCGACTTCAGTCTGAACCGCCAGGTCGCATTCATCCGACTTACACGTCATCAACAAGCCACAAACGTCACTATTCTGCGCTGACGTAGGCGGCGGGTCTCTCAAAAAAAAGTTACAACAACATGGCGCATGACATCAATGCGATTCCGCACCCACACGTTCCTTTGAACGGAGGTTGCAGTCACTACCCCGCAGAACGCCTGAGCCAAAACCCTTGCCCTCTTCCTTCTCAACCTCCTCCTTAACATCAGGCTATTGTGCATGTTCTGGCTCCGTCGCAACAACTGCATCATTTCGTTCATACTGAGGATCACATACAAGTCGCATATATTTGTTAATGTGAACGACCTCACAAAAAAATCGGATTTCACAAAAAAATCGGAATTGAGCATTAAGCCTTGCAGTGTGAACGTAGTGTATCTGAAACAGAATTAGCCATTCTCTGAAACGGAATTTAATGTTTTTTGAAACGGAAAATAGGAGGCTAAACTATGAGAACTTGAAGTATAGACCCCTTTCACTGACGTCACCCAAAACCGGAAGTAAACAGACCCTGCGTCATTTTGGAAGACCAACAAACTCGTGATTAGGGGGAAAATAACGGCAGCGGCATGTGAACCCACGAGAATAAAGTGGAGTGGCAAACGACTTATACAAATCTGAGCTGTTTTATTTATGATTTATTGGCCCAACAGTAGACTTGAAAGAAACCTGTGTGAGACTTGGCAAAAAACTGTGGATATAATGGATAAGTCTGTGCATGATCTGCGGACACTTGGAGGTAAGCAAACGCAAGAAATTCAGATTTAAAACATGCTAAAGTGGCCCCAAGTTGATAACTGTATGAGGAGCAAGCCTCCCAGACTTCTACAATTTATTAATAATAATAATAATTTAGGATGGTTTGGGGCTTGCTCTCCCTCCTATTATATAAATAAAGCATAGTTGTTGTGTAGGCATATATCATAAATACATATGTATAATTTGGATAAATTAACCTAAATTATGGATACCTTAATAGTAACAAAAAGTATTAATTTTTCAACTGAAAAGATATATTATTAAAAGATAAATATCAACAAGATTACCTTGGCCATAACTATGTGTAGGTTATTCTTAACAACAGCTGTAACTTATCACGAACCAAGCCACTAACAACATAATTGTAAGCCTGTAGCCCTTTGTAGGCTTTCAAGTCATCAGCAGTGGAGGCACTGGGTGTAAACAACAAATAGTTTACAATGTCTGGGTAGCAAACAGATGGCAGAATTGGTGTCCGGTCCTCCTTATGTATCTGACACGGAAAAATAATACAAATCGTGCTGCCTACCAGATTACAGTCGTCTGTTTTATTGCATCAGTACTAGTATCACTTACTATACTCATCAGTCATAGATTAGTCCAGTACAACATGACCAGCTTGCTTTTTTTCCATTTGACTGTCGCAAGTTTTTTCAGGCTGGTACAGTCAAAAATTGAAAAAAGTTTTGGCCTACTAAACTAGTCATCGATTCTACTAGTGTATTAATTGGAGTCGACATGAAAACGTTCGGTAAAAACTTTAAACCAGTACAATCTCTTCTTCAAAGTTTCACCAAATGGTTTTATTTATGCAATTTAAAGCTCATAATACTGTATAACTTTGGTCGAGTAAAAACACGGAGCAAAAACATGGCTGAATCCTGAATGACTCATATTTGTTTAAATAGGGGACTACAGGGGGCGTCGTGGCTCAGGTGGTTAAGGCGCCATACCATGAATGCGGGCGACCCGGGTTCGATTCCGGCCCGAGGTCATTTCCCGATCCCTTCCCGTCTCTCTCCCGCTCATTTCCTGTCTCTACACTGTCCTATCCAATAAAGGTGCAAAAAGCCCAAAAAAATATCTTTAAAAAAAAAAAAATAGGGGACTACATAGGCGGCAGAATGTAGTTTCTTTTTCCCTGCCATGGAAGCGCACTTATATACCGAGGAGGAAAGCAATTTGCATTACAGCCGTGAGGCGGCTCGGCTCGGTTTTCCCTTTCGGGCGCTCTCGTTTTCTGTTAGTTTTTTTTTTTAGTTTATTTGGCAGGGACAATGCAGTGCACATAATTACAAACATGACGTGGCAAAGCCATGACAAAACTTGTAGATGTGAATACATAGGAGGTTTGTAGCCAAATGGCTAGTTTGCAACCCCTGTCCCTGATCAGGCTACCTATTATAATAAAATATCACATTAAACAAAAATTATACAGATATATGCTATTTTAAAACATGCTTGCTATAGCATAAAAACCTTATACCAAAAAATAAACAACACAGATAAACAAAAAAGATAAACAACACCACTTGTGTATACAGACAATATATGGTGTGTGTGTGTGTGTGTGTGTGTATATTATCTATTGCCTGTCCTGATGGCTGCATTTTTGGTTTGCCTTAAGAAATTTTTACTTTTTTGTTAAATATTTTAGGCTCAGTCTGTGTTTTTATTTGGTAAAGAAAATAAATAAATAAAAATTATTTACCAGCTTACCGGGTCCATTGACATAAATCTGACAGCTGAGAAGGTCGGGATATAAACGAACTTTTGCGTTAAACTGTGTGCTTGGATTCACATAATTTTTTCTGAGTCTTATCGTATGGGTCAAACCCATCAATCATAGCCAGTTTCTCCACATACCGTGCCCTTTCTGCAGCTGGTAATGTACTCACATAACCAGAATTATCATCCATCGTGTCACTTTACTCTCGCTCGTACTTTGTTTTATATTGTGAGTGCATGTACTTGGTCTTCCAATATGGCACCTAACAAAATCTCGCGGCGTGGTGACGTCATGCGGTAGCCCTCTATATGGAAACCTGACCATTACTACCAGAAGTGCTTGCTGAACATCTCTTTATCATGCTGGAACAGGTTTTGGTCTCCAAGTTCCACTGAAGGGAAATCATAATGCTACAAAGACATTCTATACAACTGTGTGCTTCCAACTTCGATTTGCATAACTTTACTATATATATATATATATATATATATATATATATATATATATATATATATATATATATGTGTGTGTGTGTGTGTGTGTGTGTGTGTATATATATATATATATATATATATATATATATATATATATGAATATGAGTGATTCCACGCTTATGGGTACTGAAATGGGGACATGAACTTATTTTTAAAAATTCACCTAAAACCATTTCTTTTTTTACCATCAGGTCACAAAACATGTAATCTTTAATGAATGATGTGTTAAAAGATAACTTTAATTTTCTGAGATGTAATAAAAACATATTTATATGCCAAAGTCAAGCCTATGAGTTCCAAAATGATGTCTGTTCCATTACTTCTGTTACGATTGTCCATCTCGCGTCTGTTACAAATTAATTACAATCTAGCTATATACCATGTTAATCTTATTGAAAGAATGTGTATGTTTATTCTACTACACATGTTTATTAATTATATTTGCTAAAACATCACCTTCCTATGTTTCAAAAAGTAATTCTACATTGTTAAAATTGAGAATATATATGTCCACAACACTTCTGTTACGTTCTGACTTTGGCATATAAATATGTGTTATTACATCTCAGAAAATTAAAGTTATCTTTTAACATATCATTCATTAAAGATTACATGTTTTGTGACCTGATGGTAAAAAAAGAAATGGTTTTAGGTGAATTTTTAAAAATAAGTTCATGTCCCCATTTCAGTACCCATAAGCGTGGAATCACTCATATATATTAGTGCTGTCAAAGTTAACGCGATCTCAATTTAACGCGATTAAAAAAAATAGTGCCATTAATGCAAATTCTAATTTGGCCCTGCGAGTCACCCGTAGTTCCTGCTGAGGCTTGTCGCGCGCTGCGTTTAACTGTACCAACAGGTTTACCGTCCAAACGAGATCACATGGGATTACCTTTCACAGGGGAGACTGGAAAAATACTTTTCAATACTTTTCCTTCAGTTTCCCAGCTCATCTCCACCGGGGAGGTGTAGAGTTATAAGCAGTGAGAATTAGATAATACAGTGCCACACTATGATGAACGTTTTTGAATGTATGATGAATGTTTTTATTTTTGTTATCTGTTTTTTTCTTCTTTTATGGCAAATACTTCTCTTCAAAAGAAACTAATGAAGAGTAAAATAAAACTTTTTTTTTTTTATTTTCACAGTGATATGCACTTTATTTTTCATCCCTTGGTTTTCTCATCTAATATGGAAGTTATGGATGTCAGTGGCTGTGACAAGACATGTTATGCTCTGCAATAAAAAAAAAAAAATTGGTACAAAGCAAGCCCATTCACTTTTTTATGCTGATAAGAGAATTACAATGGTTTTTCATGTGACAAAAATGTGCGATTAAATTGCGATTAATCGCGAGTTAACTATGACAGTCGTGACATTAATCGCGATTAAATATTTTAATCACTTGACAGCACTAAGATAGATAGATAGATAGATAGATAGATAGATAGATAGATAGATAGATAGATAGATAGATAGATTTTTTTTTTTTTTTAAATCATGGCTTCCCTAGCTAGGCTTCACAGATCCCTGGAGGACCTCAGACCCCATTTAGAGAAACACTGCTCTAGTAAATGTTTGTTATAACTTGGCCCATGAAGGTACGATTTCAGAGCGAGACAGAAGCAATTGCATTTACGTAAGGTCGGATTACTCGACAGGTTTCCTAATTCAACCCCTCTCGTTTTCAAGCCTTTGGTCCGTTCAGCCTTGTGTTACTGCAGGGTTAAACTTCAAAGCAGGGCATTTGTAGATCAGTGGTTAAGGTTAAATTCTGTACAAAGTAAGTGAGGTGAATAAAAAAACCTGTATAGCAGTCAACTGTCTCCATGAACTGTACAGTGTCTTGCAAAAGTATTCATCCCCCTTGGTGTTTGTCCTGTTTTGTCGTGTTACAGGCTGGAATTAAAATTTGATTTCTGGAGGGTTAGTACCGTTTGATTTACACAACGTGCCTCCAACTTTAAAGGTACAAATTGTTTTTATTGTGACACAAACAGTAATTAAGATGAAAAAATAGAAATCTGGAGTGTGCATTGGTATTCACCCCTTAAAGTCAATACTTTGTAGAGCCACCTTTTGCTGCACTTACCAGCTGCAAGTCTCTTGGGGTGTGTCTCTATTAGCTTAGCACATCTAGCCACTGGGATTGTTGCCCATTCCTCAAGGCAAAACTGCTCCAACTCCTTCAAGTTAGATGGGTTGCGTTGGTGTACAGCAATCTTCAAGTTATGCCACAGAGTCTCAATTGGATTGAGGTCTGGGCTTTGATTAGGCCATTCCAAGACATTTAAATGTTTCCCTTTAAACCACTCCAGTGTAGCTTTAGCAGTATGTTTTTAGGGTCATTGTCCTGCTGGAACGTGAACCTTTATCCCAGTCTCAAACCTCTGGCCGAATCAAACAGGTTTTTCTCCAGAACTGCCCTGTATTTAGTGCCATCCATCTTTCCTTCAGTCCTGACCAGCTTTCCTGTCCCTGCAGATGAAAAATATCCCCACAGCATGATGCTGCCACCACCATGCTTCACTGTAGGAATGGTGTTCTCAGGGTTTGTGACACAGATGGTATTTCCCATGATGACCAAAAAGATCAATTTTAGTCTCATTTGACTCTTCTTCCATGTGTTTGGGGAGTCTGCCACATGCTGTTGGGCAAACTCCAAACGTGTTTTCTTAAAGGTCCCATGGCATGGTGGTTTGTTGATGCTTTAAACGGGCTCGTGGAGGTTTCCGGATGTTATATCCGCAGCCTTTCTCGAAATGAACCCTCGGCACGTAGATATAGCCTCCTGGGAGAAAGTCCCATTTCAGCGCTTTTCCCAGTGCGTCGTTTTGCTAATGAGAAGCAGGAGGCGGGGAAGGGTAGAGGGTGGGGGCGGGTCTTATCATTAATATTCAAGACATGTAAACGTGTTACCTCTGATTGGCTAACAGCACTGTGACGCTACCTCCAGTGGGTCAGAACAAGCGGATGTGGGTGTCTTACTATGGCGAGAGAGAAGGAACAAACCGCGAAGGGAAAAATACCGCGCGCTGACGTCATTGAGGTGCGACGCGAGGAAATAAAATAAATTCAACAAATGTTTGGGTTTTTACTGAACAAACAAATAAAATGAACGAGTGACTTAAAAGAATGTGGGTGTCTTTGTAAAAACTGTTTTGATTGGCTATTATAACAGAGCATGCTGCATGCTTTTTGGTTTTGTAGCGCAGAGTACCTGGCTAACTGCAGGAAGCGGTTAGCTGCACAGCTAATGTAGCCATTGCAAGGCTAACGTGGCACCGATTTTAAAACACGGCCAAACGACTTAACAGTTATACACTTACTTGTTCGGTGTTTGTGGCTGATGCGTTAGGGATGCTTGGTACGGACCCAGGCTTCAGTGACAGTTGATGTGCAAAACCTGCCCTGTACTGTCCCAAGTTGTGGAAACATTCATCAGGAAAATGCTTCCGACAAACATACACCGTCTTAGGTAGACTCGACGGCGTATTATTGGAGTAAATAAAATTAAGCCACTGCGTCTTCAGGGGCTCTCCCGTCGGCAGTAAAAACAGACTCCTTTCTGTGTTGTCACATCCATGTACAGCGCAATTTCCATGTTTCGCTCGCTTAGGTGATGCCATGATGTTGTGTCCTCTATGGTCTCCTCACTACAACTGGGCAGGCAATCCATACAGTGGGTGGGAATCCAGAGGGGGAGCGTGGGGATCATCTCCCTTGCTGACGTAGTAAAGGGAAGAGTTTATCAACGCGCCGTTTTGACGCGCCATTCTCAAATGTTGGGCATAGTTTGGTTTACACATTATGAAATTTCTAGCCACTGGGGTGACTTAAGAAGGTCAGAGGAACTCATTTTAACGTTAAAAAACCTCAGAAAGTGAAAATTTCATGTCATGGGACCTTTTAAGCAATGACTCTCTTCTGGCCACTCTTCCATAAAGCCCACTTTGTGGAGTGTACGGCTTAAAGTGATCCTATGGACAGACACTCCCATCTCCGCTGTGGATCTTTGCAGCTCCTTCAGTGTTATCATTGGTGTTTTTGTTGCATCTCTGATTAATGCTGTCCTTGCCTGGTCTGTGAGTTTTGATGGACGGCCTTCTCTTGTCAGGTTTGTAGTGGTGCTATATTCTTTCTGTTCTGCTATAATGGAATTAATGGTGCTTTGTGGGATATTCAAAGTTTGGGACTTTTTTTTTTTTAAATATAACCCAACCCTGATCTATACTACTTCACAACTTTGTCTCTGACCTGTTTGGAGGCTCCTTGGTTCTCATGTTGCTTGCTTAGTAGTGTTGCAGAGTCATGGTCCTTCCAGAACAGGTTGATTTATACAGACATCATGTGACTGGTCATGTGACACTTTGGCTACGTTCACACTGCAGGTTGAAGTGACTCAAATCCGATCTTTTCGCCCATATGTGACCTGTATCCGATCTTTTATTGACAATATGAACGACACAGATCCGATTTTTTCAAATCCGACCCAGGCCGTTTGGATATGTGGTGCTAATTCCGATTCCTATCCGCTCTTTTCATATGCGACTTCAGTCTGAACCGCCAGGTCGCATTCATCCGACTTACACGTCATCAACAAGCCACAAACGTCACTATTCTGCGCTGACGTAGGCGGCGGGTCTCTCAAAAAAGTTACAACAACATGGCGCATAATCACGGGCGCAGATAGAGGGTGGGACGAGTCATTCACCTCGTTCGGTCCCCCCTACTTATAGGGAGGAAAAAACGCCTATGCTGTCTTTCTTTGCATAAGGCAAACCTCACGGAAAAATCAAAAGACTAATTACCATTCGGTTTATTGAGGTGCACAGCAGTGTATACATAGTTGCAACAACTCACATAAAACAAAGACTGATATTCGGTTGGTTGAGCTGCGCAGACTGCACAGGTTGCGAGCTCGAGCTTGGTTGCTATGGTTACTAACAACAAGTTTGACAGGCATATTGGGGTTGGGGTTGGTTTGCTGGCAGCTTTGTCCCCCCCAGTTCAAAAAATGTATCTGCGCCCCTGCGCATGACATCAGTGCGAGGGACGCTTCGGGCTGTGAAGGTTCTGAATCTTCTCAATGGAAGGACGCAGAGGTTAGGGAGCTGATTTCCATTTGGGGGGATACAGCTATTCAAGCTAGATTGGATGGGTCATACCGCAACCGGGCGGTTTTACTTCCGTAAACACTGGCCATGCTCACTGCGTGTGACGTCGTCGTATCCTGCAATGCGCATGCGGAACACTTTTAGGTCGCTTTTCGTTCATACTGAGGATCACATACAAGTCGCATATATTTGTTAATGTGAACGACCTCACAAAAAAAATCGGATTTCACAAAAAAATTGGAATTGAGCATTAAGCTTTGCAGTGTGAACGTAGTGTTTGATTGCACACGGGTGGATCTTCATCTCATCTCATTATCTCTAGCCGCTTTATCCTTCTACAGGGTCGCAGGCAAGCTGGAGCCTATCCCAGCTGACTATGGGCGAAAGGCGGGGTACACCCTGGACAAGTCGCCAGGTCATCACAGGACTGACACATAGACACAGACAACCATTCACACTCACATTCACACCTACGGTCAATTTAGAGTCACCAGTTAACCTAACCTGCATGTCTTTGGACTGTGGGGGAAACCGGAGCACCCGGAGGAAACCCACGCGGACACGGGGAGAACATGCAAACTCCACACAGAAAGGCCCTCGCCGGCCCCGGGGCTCGAACCCAGGACCTTCTTGCTGTGAGGCGACAGCGCTAACCACTACACCACCGTGCCGCCCCAGGTGGATCTTAATCAACTAGTTATGTGACTTATGAAGTGAATTGGTTGGACCAGCTCTTATTTAGGGGTTTCATACGAAAGGGGGTGAATACCTATGCACACTCTAGATTTCTGTTTTTTCAACTTGTTTGCATCACGATAAAAAAAGCCAACGTGCACCTTTAAAGTGGTCGGCATGTTGTGTAAATCAAATGGTGCCAACCCTCCAAAAATCCATTTTAATTCTAGCTTGTAATGCAACAAAACAGGACAAACACCAAGGGGGATGAATACTTTTGCAAGACACTGAACTTTTAGTGATTTTATATAGACTGCATTTCTGTTTATGAGCAGTTTATGTTCTTCCTACAGGTCCATGAATGAGATCAAGAACCTGCACTACCTCCCGAGGACGAGTGAGCCACGTGAGGTTCTGTTTGAGGACCGGACGAAAGCACACGCTGATCATGTGGGCCAGAGTTTTGACTGGCAGAGCACGGCTGCTGTGGGGGTCCTCAAAGCCGTGCAGTTTGGAGAGTGGTGAGTTTGAAAATAAATGTACGAGATATTTAAAAACCTGTTGGTTTCCACCCTGGTGTAGTGGAGAAGTAAAATGTTTGGTTGTCTTGATGTTACAGTAAATGGCAGTCAATTGATGGTGCTATGTGTTAGAATTTGTAAGAAGTTTAAACAATTCAAGAAAAATTAACCAAAATTATCCGCAGAACGTGAAGGAAGAACAGCTTTGACGTCATGTCAAAGATGTCGACACTTACCGGCCACTTTATTACGAACACCCATCCACCTGCTGTTTTATGCCGTTATCTAATCAGCCAATCCATTGCCAGCAGCACAATTCATAAAATCATGCAGATACAAATCAAGAGCTTCAGTTAATGTTCACTTCAAACATCAGAATGGGAAAAATTGTGATCTCAAAGTGTGAGTTTGACTGTGGCGGGGGTGTTGGTTTGAGCCAGATGGACTGGTTTGAGTATTTCAGAAACTGCTGGTCTCCTGGGGTTTTCACACATAACGGTCTCGAGAGTTTACACAGAATGGTGTGAAAAAACAAAAAACATCGAGTGAGTGAGTTCTGTGGGCGGAAGCGAATGCCATGTTGATAAGAGAGGTCAGAGGAAAATGGCCAGATTGGTTTGAGCTGCCAGGAAGGATATAGCAACTCCTATAATCACTCTTTACAACCATGGTGAGCAGAAAAGCACCTCAGCATGCAACAACAGAAGACCACATTGGGTTCCACTCCTGCAGCCAAGAACAGGAATCTTATGGCGTATTCACACCTACGTTGTTTGGTCCGGACCAAACGAACCAAATTTCCCTTGGTCCGGACCTTTTGGGTTGGTCTGAATACAAACCACCGAACTCTGGTCCGGACCAAACAAGCGGACCGAGACCGAGCTGCAAGGTCGGACTCGGTCCGGACCAAAGGAACCCTGGTGCGGATCTTTTGGAGGTGTGAAAGCAGACCGGACCTAATCCGACAGTTTTGCTTTTTTGTACCTCGGGAGCTTCCGTCGTTTGTCGAGCATTATGGGAAACAGAGTCTTGACACTCCACCGCAAAGTGCAAGCACTGTTTCGGTTGTCAAGGGAACCTTACAACAGTCGTTCAGTCATTCAGACCAGTGGTAGGCTAGACTACAGAGTACAAAAAATGAGTAGGGGGCAAACGTGGGCCGAGGAAGAAACGCCTACCCTTGTGGATATATGGGCAGATGTCCACATATCTGAGCTTTTGGAGAGAACACACAAAAATGGCAACGTGTTTGCTGTATTCAGTGAGAAAATGAAGAAGGGGTTCACGCGCTCCCCAGAACAATGTCGGCTAAAAGTGAAGAAACTCCGTCAGACCTACATTAAAATCAGGGACATTCTTTCAAAAAGTGGCGGTACTAGCGACACAAAAAAGAAATTCATCTATTGCGTGAAGAGCCAGAACTGTCACAACATGATGTGCGCTCATCAGCGCTGTCCTCCGTAGCCGCCTTGCCCTTTGTCGTCGTCGTCGATAAATTACTTGTACAACAGCATAGTAATCGCACAATTGTGAAAACAGTAAAAACTGGAAAAAACATATAGCTTTGATGACATTAAAAAGAATAACAGCACGGAAAGCCTCCATGACTACTTTTGAACTTAACGCTTTGTGCGCGTGTCGTCTCTGACCAATAGCTGAACGGCCTCAGGGCGCGTGGCTTTGTTGATAGATTTTGGTCCGAGGAAGAAACGCCTACCCTTGTGGATATATGGGCAGATGTCCACATATCTGAGCTTTTGGAGAGAACACACAAAAATGGCAACGTGTTTGCTGTATTCAGTGAGAAAATGAAGAAGGGGTTCACGCGCTCCCCAGAACAATGTCGGCTAAAAGTGAAGAAACTCCGTCAGACCTACATTAAAATCAGGGACATTCTTTCAAAAAGTGGCGGTACTAGCGACACAAAAAAGAAATTCATCTATTGCGTGAAGAGCCAGAACTGTCACAACATGATGTGCGCTCATCAGCGCTGTCCTCCGTAGCCGCCTTGCCCTTTGTCGTCGTCGTCGATAAATTACTTGTACAACAGCATAGTAATCGCACAATTGTGAAAACAGTAAAAACTGGAAAAAACATATAGCTTTGATGACATTAAAAAGAATAACAGCACGGAAAGCCTCCATGACTACTTTTGAACTTAACGCTTTGTGCGCGTGTCGTCTCTGACCAATAGCTGAACGGCCTCAGGGCGCGTGGCTTTGTTGATAGATTTTGGTCCGCTTACTAAAATGTACAGTGTGAAAGTGAACCGCACCAAAATGAAAAAAAACCCAAAACATTTAGTTCGGACCAAAGCAAGTGAACTATCGAACTATCCTGGTCTGAATACACTCTTAGAATCAAGAACAAGTTCCTGTTAAAGTGGCCGGTGAGTGTGTGTATGGTGTTGCAGAGATGTCTCCTGAAGTTAGCATGCTAACCAGATAGTCCTGAGAAAGGATGCACCATCCATCTCGTAATACCACTTTATACCTCTCGAGGCAATAGCGAGTCACTGGAGCATCCAGTCTCAAATGAGAGGATGAAGTTGCGTACGTGGAAATCACAATGGAGTTAGACCCACTGAGTAGCAGAGCTGGATTTCAGCCGCGAATGCACAAAAAAGTTGCAAAAAGCGCAGCTAAAATGGGAAAGAGCTGTTTTGCAATTTTACTGTACAAATAAATTCAGCAAGAAATCAGGGCTCCTCTTTTTACAGGCAACAGTTCTGCAATTTGCGGAAACACCTGGAATCCAGGCACCAAAGTGTGGATTTGTGGTTACCATTTTGTGTTTTGGATATGCTGGTTTTTGGAGAAGGGCGGGAAATCCAGGAGAAACTGAATTGCAATGCTATTTGGGCAAACTAACGGGACTCTACTGGAAATAAATGTCATTGTTAAACCTGATAAGGGTTGTTTTACAATCAGGGTACAAAGTGTGTGTCACAGGGGTCCAAAATTCAAATTGATTCAAACTGGTTCTTGTACCAGTTTTTAAGTGAAGGACAAGTTAAAGAACAGATTTCAGGTAATTTTTTGACGCGTGTATGGTAGTTTTGTGTAATCTGCTATAAGATAAAGGAGATTAAGTGTAGCTTTAAGCAGGGCTGGGAGAAACAAATGAAGTGATTCTCGGAGAGGACTTTTTTTTTTTTTGACAATTCAGAATCCACTACTTCCATAGTGCTTTTAAATATAAGGCTGTAAGCTTTGTGTTAGTTGTCTCTAATATTTATGTCCCAATATCTTGACCACATTTTAGGATGAAAATAATCATTTTAGATATGTTATTTTATATTGAAAAATTAGCTGTCTCAGAGAGGACATTTTTTTGACATTACTAATTTGATCAAAATAGTCTGAAAACTTACTGGCATTCAACATTAAAACTTAACTATGTTTCCAATGATATGGAACTAAATATTTGTTTTATGGTATAAAGAATGATTTAAGTGCATCCCTTTTGGAGCTACCTGTGGTCAAAAAAGCACTTTTTCTAAATGACACAAGTAATTTTGCTAAATATGTGAACATATTGCCATACATTCACCAAAAATAACGTTATCACCAAATTTTTTTTTGCATTGTAAATAGAGCTATCACAGGGCTACAATACACAACCAGTTTTATTTAGTCAAGCCTTTTGATATTGAAGATAATAAGTGTTAAATGTGATTTTTAGCTTGCGTACCCTGACTGTAAAACAACCCATATAGAAACGTAGCCTGGGAAATCCCATGCTGCTTTGCACAATCGTTCCGATCTGAAAAGACAGCATGGAAACTATGGTCTAAAGGCTCGCCTGAGTTAGGGAGCCAATCAGAGAGTGGGGAGGGGTGGAAAGACGGTGACGCGTACTACTCGACAAACGGAAGCTTGTAGTTTATTTGGGACTATTTACGGATCACATTTAACATGGCGGCGAGCGATACGAACCAAACTTTCGATCAAGCTTTAGACACTGTTCTGAATAGTTTAGAACGAAAGTTTGTTTTAAAAAAAGAACAGCGTTTGGCGTTACAGTCTTTCTTCGTCGCTCTAACTACGTCACCGGGTACAACTGCCATGATTGGCCATGGGCTACGTATACGCCAAATGATAGACATTCGCAACGTCCAATAAACGGCCGTTGACAATCGTAAACCACACCTCCCCTACGAGAAATTCAATAGGTGGATTCCAGACCGTATTTCACTTGTGATATGGTCTGGTGTTAACCAGACTAATAGAAACGGGTTCCGTCCGTCTGTCTGGTCACGTTTTCGTTTCTGGGCCATATCTTTAAAACTACTGAAGATATCTTCATGAAACTTTGTGTACATATCAAGCAACATGTCACCTGGTGCCTTTTGCTATTTTGGATTTTTGAAAAAAAAAAAGTAAAAAAATGTTTACATAAAAATAGATTTTGACTTGATTTCTAAGAGCAATGCTCGTTTCCGGAGCATGTATCCAAAACTATTCATGGTACGGATTTGAAACTTGGTCTACATGTTAACAAGGTGATGTCGATGTGCCTTTTCATACTAAGAAATTTGAGAAATCTAAATTTTTCATGTTTCCATGGAAACAATTTCATACTTGGTCTCTCAGGTTAGTCTTAGGGGTAGGTTTTTTTTTCCGGAGCAGGACTTGAAAACTGAGTGGTGCAGTCTTGAAAGTTGGTAAATGTGTTGATTTAAGTAATGTGCCTTTTGAGACTAAGAAATGTGAGAATTTTTAGCTCACCTGGACCAAAGTTCCAGCGGGTTTATGGCAGCGGCGGCTGGTAGTCTTTCAAACGGGAGGCTGGTCGGCTACAATATTTCCAGATTTTAAAAGAAAGAAAAAAAACATCAATTTTGCCCATACTCTTGCCTCTGATCTGGCTGATTGTTGGCAGGGTCACAAACTGTGAAATAACAGGTTCTTTTGGCCCATTAGCCTACTGTCCAATATACATGATGGTGGTGTTGGGGGGGTATATTTTAACATTTTATATTTTAAAATTGTGGCATGTTGTTTAAAAATTGATCATTATTGAAAGCAGCTCTTTGTCAGGAACCTCAGCAGTAACAGCAGAGTGTTCTGGAATAGGCACAAGCACTGACCTTGGGGAGCCAAACATAGAGCTGGGTGCCACACATTTCATTCAATGACACTTTCCCTATATTTTACTTATTTTGACTGAGAAATGTTTTATTGACAATTTTGATAACCCTTCACTTTTAATCCAGGTCTGTAGTGTGAAATGTTCTCGGCTGTGTTTTTGTTTAAAAATGTTTTCCAAATTGTAGCTGTGTTTAATTCATATCCAGAGAAATATATATTCCAATATAATCTACTCAGCATAAACATTTTAAATAGATTCTATATTTTTGGTCCATCCATGACGTGTTACTAAAGTAGCCTATTTACTGTTGTTGATGTGGGTCACTTGCTGTTAGCCAATTCACTTTCTCGTACCAGGAGAGCTGAAAGGAACGAGTATTATTCCCTACCTTTTTCACCAAGTCAATTTGAGGCGTTGGTCTACCCTGCTCTTTAATTTTAATTTTTTCCTCGAAAGGAAGACTGGCAAATGGCTTCGCCAAAATTAAATCAGCAATGCTTGGCATCCGTGCGCAGCTTTCTTGCTAGCTGACTAGCCCCCTCAAGTTCAGTCACTCAAATAAACAAAATTTCTGGAACTAAGATAGCAAACTTGACAACACTATATTTACACTTTATTTACAATGAAAATATATACAAACTAAAAAAGCTGGTAGAAACCGTATGTAATGAATGAAATCGAAATGTAAGCTGATCTCTTACAATACACCACAGCACTTGCGAATCCGCATGGGACTGAACTGAGATTCACCGCTGCCTGTCTATATTTGAAACGAGCTGTCAATCAAAGAAAATATCCGGCCACTTTCACCAATCACCAGTCTCCTCACGGAAACTGCCATGTCCCTCCCATGTGAGGCTGGGAGTCCGTAGGCGGGCGTTTTCGCAGTATTTGTCCAGTAACCGTCTTGCATTTTGATATTGAAAAGCGCAGAGCTCCCAAATGCCATTGAAGTCCACTGAGGCTGGGCTGCATCGCGCTGTCACGAGGAGGAAAAACCCACGCGCACATTAAAGTTATAAGGGAATCATTTCGCACTGTAGTGGGTTGAGCACATATATTTCTATGATTCTGGATCTGAAATAGCAATGTTATAAGGTCGGCTATAACATAAGCCTAGCGCAATTCATCCTACACGATGTTCGTCATTTTTAGAGGAGGCTGAGCCTCCCTCGTTGTCTTAGAGCAATCACCCGTGCAGGAGACCTACTGGAGCCTGCATGGATCCGAGATTCACCCAGAAAACAGTTAAGTTTGGTGGCGGAAAATCATGGTCTGGGGTTACATCCAGTATGGGGGTGTGCGAGAGATTTGCAGGGTGGAAGGCAATATCAATAGCCTAAAACATCAAGAAGTATTAACTACCTCTTACATTCCCAACCATAAAAGGGGTCAAATTTTGCAGCAGGATGGTGCTCCATCGCATACTTCCATCTCTACATCAAAGTTCCTCAAGGTGAAGATGATCAAGGTGCTCCAGGACTGGCCAGCCCAGTCACCAGACATGAACATCATTGAGCACGTCTGGGGTAGAATGAAAGAGGAAGCACGGAAGACGAAACCAAAGAATCTTGATGAACTCTGGGAGGCATGTAAGACTGCTTTCTTTGCTATTCCTGATGACTTCATCAATAAATTGTATGAATCATTGTCGAACCGCATGGATGCAGTCCTTCAAGCTCATGGAAGTCATACAAGATATTAAATATGGATCTCACAGCACCACGACTTAATTCACTGATGTTATGCAACATATTTTTGTATTTGAAGTAAATTATTTGTTCAGTTTTCACATTACTGTCTGTAGGCGACAAAACTTTTGTCTTGCCAAAATCTGACCTTTCTGTTTCATTAAATGATCAATCTTTCTTCAGTGAAGCAAATTTATTTTAGTATATTAAACATAATTTGGGAGGATTTTAGCTTTCATATGAGCCATTTCTAAAACCAATGGATTAATTAAAAGTCAGGTTATAAGCTGCTGTTTCTACAAAATGGATAAGCGACAAGACTTTTGTCAGGGACTGTATATCTACGGTATCAGTTTTGTCAGCAATTTTATGTGGGAACATGGTAAAGAGTTTTTGCATACAAGTATGTAAGTGCTCTCTGATGACCCTAACATCATACTCGACAGTACACGGGTCAATGCCGTGTAAAATACTGACAGTTTGCTGTGGCAAATACACCACAGGAATTAGTATCGGGTTGGGATTGAACATCTTCAAATTTCAAAACTAGTGACACTGATGACACTGGTCTTGCAAACCGAGCCACACTTGTTAAACATGTTAACCTGAGAGAGTCGCCTCCTCCACTGTCTAACACATCAACATCTCCATCATGACTGTTAAAAGTGGAGACAACTATCCAGTGAGAACCCGTCCCAACAGGATGGCGCTCGTTCCGCCACACGGGATTTCTTTGTGACGTCACGCCGAGGTATATTCCAGGCTTTTAGATCAATTTTGATTGAAAATATCGTGACTATAACACGGGCGATTTCTCAGAGACAACAAGGGAAGCCGAGCTTCCCCTAAAATTCTCTCCCCAAACTGCGGCGTCTACGACGTTGAATTCTCATTAAAACAATAACTTGCATAACATAATATATGCCCAAGATTGTATTTATGTTCATAACTATCCTGTAGCTTATTTGAGTGATGTCTGACGAACTTGCAGTTCGCTACGAGAATCACCTTTGCTGCCAGGCTGTAACCTTTTTCTTATTTCAATGGGCTCTATGGACTGGCAGCAGTGTTGCCAGATTGGGCGGTTTTAAGTGCATTTTGGCGGGTTTTGAACATATTTTGGGATGGAAAACGTCAGCAGTATCTGGCAGCACTGACTGGCAGCCGGGTATCCGCTGCAGTCTACGAGACGGCTCTGAACAGCCAATTTCGTCTAGTTGTTATTGGTTAAAATCAACAAAATCGTCACTTCCAGGGCAGCCGGGCTTCTCTGGGACTAAACGAGACAGTGGGAGGGACAAGAAGCCGGGCTGATAAAGGATTATTGGAGGTAGTGTTTGAAAGACATGAGGAGGGCGGTACTTCGGCAAGGAACACGGAAGTATGATCAGTCCCTAGTGGATGTCGAGAAAGTGCAGTCGTGTGCCAAAGCGCTGTCCGAATTTCTTTTCATATAAACGTTTCTTCTCATTGATGTTTCTGTACATTACTCTGTAAATAAATGTAAATATTACTCGTTGTGCTCCGTTAACTTTCATCCATTCTATCAGTTTGATCATTCGTGAATTCACTCGTTTATTTCATTTGTAGTTCAATCTGGTTGTAGGCTAGCTTGAGCCTTATTGGGATCTGCAGTGCTAGCTGCTAACAGAAATTGGTAAAGTCTCTGGAAAGCACAACCAGCTGGTATGACAGGGTCACAGACCATTTTCTGGAAAAGGAGCGGAGGGCAGAATTTGTGTATAAATAGTGTTCATGTTCATGAATCTGAAGTGTGTATGTTGTTCAGTAATGTTAAGAGAATGGTGGGCTCTGTGTTATAGGTTATACCTGGGTATAATATTCAAGGTTCTGTGTGTTGCATAGCCTACCTGGTTATGAATTTCCAGACTGTGTTGCAGAAGCTGTTCAAGGATGTGTTGCACAGCTGGGTGTTGTGTTAAAGACTCTGTGTTGCATATCAGGGTATGATGTTCAAGGATCTTCGTTGAATAGCCAGTGATTTTTGGATGTTTGATATTTTTGATTAAGGATATGAGGCACTAGCCTGGCAAGCCAGACTATAGAGATCTTGCATGTGATGTCACAGCCGATCCAGATTGTGACAGACGCTATCGTGTCGGTCAAACGCCATATTCCTACTTCTGGTTCTACTTCTGCTTTTACTTCTACCTTTTCTTCTGGAAAACCCTACTATATACAATTCTACTACAACAGCTGCGGCTACAAGCTCTCCCTACCTGTGCACGGTTTTTATGTTTTTGTGTGTATTTTTGCGTGTTGTTCGTCTGTACCGGACTTCAATATCCACTACAACCGTATGGACTTACTGGACATTGGTTTCCAGCAGAAAATTACGGTTTGTAGCGATTTCCATCGCATGCACAACATTCCGGACGAGAAAAAAAAAAACATTCCGGACGAGACGAGATTGCGAGACCAGCGGGGTCTCCGTGGATTGTTATCGGAAGCAAAGCGAAGGAGGCGGCGCCGGGAGCCGAAGCAAAAGCAAGGCTACAGGCAGAGCCGGCTTGTTGACTAAGCTCAGAAAACAGCTACTCAAACCTCCACTGCTAAGCCTCTAACTCTCCAACGCCAGATCCATGTAAACAACACGGACGATTTGGAATTACCTTATTCTATAATCGGCTGGTCAGTGCTATACTCAATACTTAAATGACTTACCCATCCAGTGAGGATCATTTTCTTGCTTACAAGATGCCACATCTGAGTCGCTGACAAATCCTGAATTTCTGTAAAGATAACTGTCCAGAGATTTATAAGCACGCAGTGCTTCACCACTGAACAGCGAGGGAAAGTTGATGAGGTAATGATACACGTCCGAGTATTCCGCTGGCAGTTCAAAATCCGGTCGTGAAAACTCCGTCCGGAAAGCCATAAGGGTCACAAATCTGTAGATCGTTTATTTTAGACATATATCTAGTTATCTGTTCATTAGAAAAATGAGCCGTGTAGTCCGTCGGTTGAAATTGATCCATTCTGTACACGAGTGCAGCAGTATTCAGCGGTGTTTTTGACCGACACGATGGCGGTTGTGTACTTTCCGGTCACGTGACTGCAAGATCTCTATAACATGAAATGTACAAGCAAAAATACTTTCTGCCACTAGGTGGGGTTGTCTAGTTCACTGTGCTAATGGGGCACACCTTTCTATGCTTTGATATCCGGCCTACAGGTTTTACGATGAATGCGTAAAATGGGCTTCCCCTGTTTTAAAAACCAGCAGCCGCCACTGCTATAACGTTAATGCAATGTGACGGGATATAATAATACTGGATAATCAAAGAATACATGACAGTGATGCGTGCGAGTACAAGATGTTAAGTATGAAACCCCTGAATATTTAGAAAACGTAACGTTATTGTAATGTCCCATTCCGGTTCATACTTTCCGTACCGGGTTATGGGAGACACCTGTTTCTGTGGCTGTGTTCTTGCTATAAACTGAGCCAAGCGAGCTAAAAAATAAACTATTGGCTGACGGCACATGTGACAATTATAAGGTAAGTGTTATATTACCGTTCAGCAGTTTAATTGAATTTTGCGTATTCTTGCCCTGCTATTAGTTAGAAGTTATTTTTAAATAACTGATGACTGTAAAGTTAGTGTATAAACCCAACGTTAACGCTATACCCAGTGAGGGATAATTCTGTGAGAGCGGTGGTGTGTTTGGGTGGATGGGGGAGGGACAGTTCATTACTTTTTTTTAAATTTTAAAATGATTGGGTGGAGACCGGGGCGGCACGGTGGCGTAGTGGTTAGCGCTGTCGCCTCACAGCAAGAAGGTCCGGGTTCGAGCCCCGTGGCCGGCGAGGGCCTTTCTGTGTGGAGTTTGCATGTTCTCCCCGTGTCCGCGTGGGTTTCCTCCGGGTGCTCCGGTTTCCCCCACAGTCCAAAGACATGCAGGTTAGGTTGACTGGTGACTCTAAATTGACCGTAGGTGTGAATGTGAGTGTGAATGGTTGTCTGTGTCTATGTGTCAGCCCTGTGATGACCTGGCGACTTGTCCAGGGTGTACCCCGCCTTTCGCCCGTAGTCAGCTGGGATAGGCTCCAGCTTGCCTGTGACCCTGTAGAACAGGATAAAGCGGCTAGAGATAATGAGATGGGTGGAGACCCCAAATTTCTGGCGATATACTGCTCCCTATTATTATTATTATTTTTTTTTTTTTGGAGTGTGGAGTATGAATTCAACAGGTGGCCAAATCTCTAACAAATCACACCTTCAAAAAAAAAAACCCCGAAATATATGCACAATAAATAGGTATAGGCAGATCCTTCATTATTAAGTTGCTTTGCTAATGCTTGCACTATAATCCTTATAACTCGCTAAAGACCCTTATACACAGTCAAACGCTGTGGTTAATCTTCTCACCCCCTGATGTTTCAATGTTTAAATATCTTCTGATTGTTGAAGAATCAGTCAGTAAAACCTGAAATACAAGTTACTCTGTTCATTTGATCCATTTTTACATTGTGTGTGTGTTTTAAACGTGTTAAGGACAGTATTCCGGTCACGGTGGTGCATCTGGTCAGGACTTTTGTGGAAATGTCCAGGAAAAAGTGGCATTACTCAAGCCAGTGGTGGAGACAAAAACATTTTCCACAATAAAGTGAATTCTGCTCTTTTTGATGGTTACTGAGCGGATTATTATTGGATGCCTTTTAATGGGACACTGTTTAAACCATAAAGTGATTATTATACCCCTGCTCCAAAGGAGGTGGGGTATACTGGTTTACCTCTGTCCGTCTGTCCGAAACACCCTATTTCTCAGCAACCACAAATCCTAGCCACTTGGTACCAAACTTCAGCTTGGGGTTCTATACAGTGTATACCATTTTCAGGTCTGTCGCACATCAACTTCCTGTTTACCGACTGAATGTGTTTACAAAACATATACAGTGGTGCTTGAAAGTTTGTGAACCCTTCAGAATTTTCTATATTTCTGCATAGATATGGCCTAAAACAACATCAGATTTTCACACAAGTCCTAAAAGTAGATCAAGAGAACCCAGTTAAACAAATGAGACAAAAATATTATACTTGGTCATTTATTTATTGAGGAAAATGATCCAATATTACATATCCGTGAGTGGCAAAAGTATGTGAGCCTTTGCTTTCAGTATCTGGTGTGACCCCCTTGTGCAGCAATAACTGCAACTAAACGTTTCCGGTAACTGTTGATCAGTCCTGCACACCGGCTTGGAGGAATTTTAGCCCATTCCTCCGTACAGAACAACTTCAACTCTGGGATGTTGGTGGGTTTCCTCACATGAACTGCTTGCTTCAGGTCCTTCCACAATATTTCCATTGGATTAAGGTCCAGACTTTGACTTGGCCATTCCAAACCATTCACTTTATTCTTCTTTAACCATTCTTTGGTAGAACGACTTGTGTGCTTAGGGTCGTTGTCTTGCTGCATGACCCACCTTCTCTTGAGATTCAGTTCATGGACAGATGTCCTGACATTTCCCTTTAGAATTCGCTGGTATAATTCAGAATTCATTGTTCCATCAATGATGGCAAGCCGTCCTGGCCCAGATGCAGCAAAACAGGCCCAAACCATGATACTACCACCACCATGTTTCACAGATGGGATAAGGTTCTTATGCTGGAATGCAGTGTTTTCCTTTCTCCAAACATAACACTTCTCATTTAAACCAAAAAGTTCTATTTTGGTCTCATCTGTCCACAAAACATTTTTCCAATAGCCTTCTGGCTTGTCCACGTGATCTTTAGCAAACTGCAGATGAGCAGCAATGTTTTTTTGGACAGCAGTGGCTTTCTCCTTGCAACCCTGCCATGCACACCATTGCTGTTCAGTGTTCCCCTGATGGTGGACTCATGAACATTAACATTAGCCAGTGTGAAAGAGGCCTTCAGTTGCTTAGAAGTTACCCTGAGGTCCTTGGTGACCTGGCCGACTATTACACGCCTTGCTCTTGGAGTCATCTTTGTTGGTCGACCACTCCTGGAGAGGGTAACAATGGTCTTGAATTTCCTCCATTTGTACACAATCTGTCTGACTGTGGATTGGTGGAGTCCAAACTCTTTAGAGATGGTTTTGTAACCTTTTCCAGCCTGATGAGCATCAACAATGCTTTTTCTGAGGTCCTCAGAAATCTCCTTTGTTCGTGCCATGATACACTTCCACAAACGTGTTGTGAAGATCAGACTTTGATAGATCCCTGTTCTTTAAATAAAACAGGGTGCCCACTCACACCTGATTGTCATCCCACTGATTGAAAACACCTGACTCTAATTTCACCTTCAAATTAACTGCTAATCCTAGAGGTTCACATACTTTTGCCACTCACAGATATGTAATATTGGATCATTTTCCTCAATAAATAAATGACCAAGTATAATATTTTTGTCTCATTTGTTTAACTGGGTTCTCTTTATCTACTTTTAGGACTTGTGTGAAAATATGATGTTGTTTTAGGCCATATCTATGCAGAAATATAGAAAATTCTGAAGGGTTCACAAACTTTCAAGCACCACTGTAGTGTGGATTTACAAAATGTTTGTTACACTTCTCCCAGCATCTACAAATCACACCTGCTTGATATTTGGTACCGAGCTTCAGCTTGGGGTTCTTTACCGTGTATACCATTTTTAGGTCTGTCACACATCGACTTCCTGTTTACCGACCGAATGTATTTATGAAACATATAGGGTGGATTTTGACACTATTTCAAGAAGCAAAACGCTATTTCAAAATGAGTTTACCAGGATGCTGTTTGAAATCCGTGGGGAGAGACACTGCTCTTTACTTACTTGTTTCAGGGTTAATTATTTGTTGAAGTCAACATTTCATAATAAGTGTCCTATTCCTTCAATCGCTTGCATTCTGATACAAGTGAGAGCGGGGGGATACGCAAGTGAGCAGTAGCTCATAGTTGATCTTGTTTTTCTGTCATTTTGACAGGGCTGACATAAATAATTTTTGCTGGACATTGTTGGTTATATGATTACAGTAAACTGAGATTGCTTGAGTGATCTTTTTCTTGCCTGGGGTGTCTGGTGTAAGGTGCTGCCAATGATGCAGGAGTTACCTTTAGCCTAGGTCACAACCGGCCGTACGTGCTCTTACAGCCGGTCTACGTGCAAAAAATGCAAGAAACGCACGGAGGGCGCGCGTGTGACGTGCTGATTTTTGAGCCGCAGACCGGCCGCGGAGGTTCTTTGTCATGTCAAACAAACTCTACGGGCGCTTACGTTTTTTTTCAGGTTGCAAGACAAACTTGTGGCCAACGTGCGTCTTTCTCCACGAACAAAAAAAAAAAAAACGCAGCGATTTGGGAAATGCCAAAAATCGTACGTCCGGTTGTGACCTAGGCTTTAATTAGGGTGCATCAGTTGCCCCCTAAAAATGAAAAGTTCCTCCGATCATGATGCATTGTTGTTTTTATGTTCCTTTTGGTAAGAGAAAACACACTGGGTGAAATATTTTGACAAAATTCAAAAGTTTAATGGTGGCACCAGGAGCTCAAAGTTATGGAAAAAGCTGCTATTTTATGACTTTTATGACAAAAATTGGATCACTTTTCATGAAGCATTATGGCACCTTATAGAGTATACCAAATATCTTAGATACACATTTTTAGTGCATATTCTAAATATATTATCAAGCACAGTTTGAGTTTTAGCTGTTCACTGAATCATTGTTCAACTACTTTTAAACAATACAAATGTATTATGAATCACATTAATGCTTCTCAATCCCTTGCAAAGGTTCTTAACATGATCTCTGGCTCACAAGAAATCAATAAATGAGTCCAACATTGTGATTCAAACCTTACGCCAAAACATAAAATAAGCGTTTTTTGGCAAAAAAAAAATGAACCTCATGGTGCCACCATTAGACTTTTGAATATGGTCAAAAAATTTTACAGGATGTCTTTATTGGTGAAAAGGAACACCCGAACAAAAACGCATCAGATTTTATGAAAGTGAGGGCAACTGATGCACCCTAACCTTTATGTGCTTTATTTTTTACTCGAGCTGCAAATCAAGTCCCTTATTATTCAATATCTGAAAAAACACAATCTTCAAAACTTCCCAAAAAAGCCTCGTGGTTAATTCACTGTGAAGCACTGACCCGAAACGAAGCATCCGTTTCTGTCTTACAGGAGTGACCGGCCGAGGATAACCAAAGATGTTGTGTGTTTTCATGCAGAGGACTTTAACGACGTCGTGCAGAGGCTTCAGCTCGACCTGTATGAACCTCCTGTATCTCAGGTAAAAGCGGTGTTTCTCTTCATCATATATGATCTCACAGTCCAGTAGTTAGTCGGGTAAACGGCTCAAAACATGATCGTCAGTATAGTTAGTTTTTTCTTTTTTTATCAGACATGTAGTTTTTAGGTTTGTTTACCTGACATGTTTCGACGTACGACTGTCGTCTTCCTCAGAGTGTCACCGGATGTTGTTGGTGACGCATCTTTTATCAGCTGATGTTTCTGAAGGCGTGGCCTTCCTGTCTGGTTTGACAGGTCGGTCACGCCTTCTACTGTCTGTTCGTCCCCTGCAAGATGGCACTCCAGGTATGGGAGAGCATGTATGCTCCTTCATCCCGGTTGATGGTCCTTGGGCTTCGCTTACGGATCTCCATGGCCTCCCTGATCCAGCGCTGATGTTTATTATCTTCTGTCCATAAGCGAAGCCCGAGGACCATCAACCGGGATGAGGGAGCATACATGCTCTCCCATACCTCGAGTGCCATCTTGCAGGGGACGAACAGACAGTAGAAGGCGTGACCGACCTGTCAAACCAGACAGGAAGGCCACGCCTTCGGAAACATCAGCTGATAAAAGATGCGTCACCAACAACATCCGGTGACACTCTGAGGAAGACGACAGTCGTACGTCGAAACATGTCAGGTAAACAAACCTAAAAACTACATGTCTGATGATAAAAAAAAGAAAAAACTAACTATATTTAATACATGACATAATGAACGTAATCGAAAGATGATCGTCAGTAGTCTGAGGGTGGCGAGAGAGCTGACCTGATGTTGAGTAAGTAAGAAGGAGACTTGTTTAGGACTTTGCAGTTGGCCTGAGGGCCTCGGAACGGTTTGTGGCTGGGTCATTGTGTCACAATTGCTAGACTTTGTGTGTGTGTCAGTCTGGGAAAACTCATTAGATGTTGCTCTGGCTGAATTCTGGAAACCAACCAAGGTGTCAAAAAAATTGGGTTTTTGGCCAAAACTAAGTTTTTCACCAATATTTTAATAGTACTTTGGTATTTTTATTTTAAAAGACCATAAATAGAGTATATTTAACCAAAATGGCATGGAAATGTTTTTTGTTTAGGCTATGCTGTAAGATGCCTTGGTGTCTATCTGCAAAGATCACTTTAGGTTAGAAGCCAGTTTAACAAACGGAGCAGTAAATGTCAGTGTACCTAAAGATGTCTTGCTAGCGAAGTGTCCTTTCCTCATGATTTGATGGATAGTTACAGATGCTACTATGCTGGAATCTGTTTTATGTCCAGTGTCCTCCACAATTATTAGCACACCTTAAAGTTTGGTTAGAAAAAAAAAAATCCACCTTTTGGTGAAGTCGATTCATCTCGTGCTGAAAAAATTAGAAAAATCCAACCTTTAATTGAAATAAATTTATTCAGAGAAAATAATTTCTTGATGAACGATTTGTTTATTTTCAACAAAAACACGTCACTATTGTTGGCACACCTTGAAATTATAGCAAACACAATGTAACTGAAGCATGTTTCCTATTTAAATTGTACGCTTGAGTTGATTGGAGTGTGTAGGAACTTTCAAGCTGTAATCCATGACTTCCTGATTAACTGGGGAACAAATGAGGTGACACACAGACCAAATTCCGTTAGTCATCCATCAACATGGGAAAGAAAAGAGAGACAAACCAAATGAGGGAGAAGTTTGTCGACCTTCATAAGTCATGGAATGGTTATTTAAAAAAAAAAAAAAAAAGCTACTCACCTGAAAATGTCTATTTCTACTGTTCTGGCAATAATAAATGTGGACACCAACTGGAACGGTTACAAACTTGTCTAGAAGAGGACCGAAGTTTATTTTGCCCCTATGTACAGTGAGGAGGAGGGTAAGAGAGGCAAAAAATCCCCGAGGATCACTGTTGGTGAATTACAAGAAAAAGTCAAATCTTGGGGTTTCCAAGTCTCCAAAACCACCATTGGATGCCACCTCCACGCTGACCGGTTATTTGGAAGGTTTGCCAGAAATGAGCCTTTTCTGTCAATTAACCACAAATGTAAGCGCCTGGAGTTTGGGAAATGCTACTGCAACTTTGACCGGAACAGTGTTCTCTGGTCTGATGGAACAAAAATGGAGCTTTTTGGCCATAAACAGTCAAGGTGGGTTTGTTGTAAAAAGAAGGACGGCTATGATGAAAAGAACCTGATCCCAACTGTAAAATATGGTGGAAGTTTTGTGATGTTTTGGGGCTGTTCTTCCTCCAGAGGCCCTGGAAACCTTGTTCAGGTACATGGCATCATGGACTCCATGAAATCCCAGGGCATTTTAAATCAAAATGTGTCTGCCTCTGCCAGGAAACTAAAACTGGCTGCTTGTTGGATCTTCCAGCAGGACAATGATCTGAAGCATATGGCCAAATCAACACTAAGATGGTTCACTGAGCACAGAATCAGGCTTCTGCCCTGGCCATCTCAGTCCCCTGACCCGAACCCCAGTGAAAACCTGTGAAAAGCTGAAGCGGAGAGAGAGTGCAAGTCAAGTTAATTTCTACAGCGCTTTTAACAATAGACATTGTCGCAAAGCAGGTTATCAGAATTTTAATGACTTGAGCTAATTTTATCCCTAATCTATCCCCAATGAGCAAGCCTGTGGCGACGGTGGCAAGGAAAAACTCCCTCAGACGACATGAGGAAGAAACCTCAAGAGGAACCAGAGTCAAAAGGGAACCCATCCTCATTTGGGTGATAACAGACAACGTGATGTCTGTTTTGAAGTTATAAACTCATTGATGGAAACTTGAGTGAAAACTGTTCATGACAACTGCAGCCCTCAAGTTAGCAAATCAGCTGTCGTCCTCACCCCCAAAAGCATTACTGTAAGTGTCCAGAGCGTCCTCCAAGTGCGACTTTCAACTGTCCATATGGGGCCGTCCTCCACAGGAGCGATGTGATGATGAGATTCCAACCAGACGTAGGGCATCAGGATGGATCAGGCAGGTCCGAGGAACAGAAGAGGTCAGCATCTCGATCTCAGGATCGATATGCAACTCGGGATTGAGTGCACAAGAGAGGGCCGAGGACCCTGGATTAGAGCCCTGCACTCCCGTGGGAGTCCCGCGGGACCCGACGCAAAGCAGTGCGGCACGGGACAAATTTTGAAAGCTCATTGCGGGCGGGAGGGGGAGTGCACAATGCGGGCGGGAGAGGTGATAAGCTGCAGTCCCGCTAACTAAAAACGTGTTTAAAATAAAATTTATAAATTATTAATTTATGTCTATCATATATAATTTGTGCTGGATATTTTATTTGGCATTAATAAAAACATATTTTAAGATGCCTAAATTTGCAGATGTGGTTGTGGCAGCGGGGGCGTGGCCAAGCAGCAGTCTGTGAATGGAGGTCGGGGAAGGTAAGTGGCTAGGTCATTACACCTGATGGTTGTTTGTTTGTTTGTTGCAGGGATGGAGTATAAAGGGAGGGGGAGAGGAGAGAAAAGGGATTCGCTCCCTGACCACAACACGTGTGAGTGAGTGAATGAAAGAAAGCTGAAAAGCTCAATAAAGTGAGTGGTGTGCGTCCCGGGTTTCGGCACCACTGTAGTAATCCCCGATGTGGGTGGAGCACAGAAGCACGGCAGGCGAGAGTTCGTGTTCACACTCACTTTATTGAGCTTTTCAGCTTGCTTTCTTTCACTCGTTCACTCACTCACACACACACACACACACACACACACCCGTGTTGTGGTTGGGGAGCGAATCCCTCTTCGCTCCTCTCCCCCTCCCTTTATACTCCATCCCTGCAACACACACATTGGCATCAAGTGTAATGACCTAGCCACTTACCTTCCCCGACCCCGCCCTCCATTCACAGACTGCTGCTTGGCCACGCCCCTGCTGCCACAGTGGTCTAATCTTGCGTACGTTTCCGATTCCTTTCCGCTGTTCCGTGTTTGAGATCTCCGATCATGGCAGAAGAGCAGAGCTCCTCTAGTGAAGCTCACAATGGGTATCTCTGTAAAGCCTCAGCTGCGCATGCTGCCTGGCAACGCACACCCTCGCTACGTGCGCTAGGTGAAGGATCGCTCAGTGGAGCTCAGCTAAGCGCAGCATGTTTAATTCCCCAAGCCAATGACAAGAACTTTCATGAGAAATAATGCAAACGTCTGCATCATGCGGGATTTGTGGGCGGGAGCGGGACAAAATATGGCAGGCACGGGTGGGAGCAGGACTGAAAATCATAATTCTTTGCGGGAGTGGGACTGCACAATGCGGGCGGGAGCGGGACTGAAAATTCTGTCCCGCGCAGACCTCTACCCTGGATGATCTGGAGAGCGTGTGTACAGAGGAATGGTCTCCGATGCCCTGCTGTGTATCTCCAACCTTATAAAATGTTATAGGAGAGACTCGGGGGCAGTTTTACTAACAAAAGGAGGTTGTACAAAGTATTAAATGCAGGTGTGCTAATAATAGTGGCACGTGTGTTTTTGCTAAAGTATTTCTTGATGAGGGATTTGTTTTTCTCTGAAGTTTATTTCAATTAAAGGTTGGGTTAAATTTTTCTCATTTTTTTTTTTCCAGTGTGAGATGAAGCGACTTTACCAAAAGGTGGAATTTTTTTTCCTAACTTTTTTTTTTTTAACCAATAATTGTGGAGGCCACTGTTGCACAAATTGTATTTTTCCCCCCCTTTTCATAGATATTAGACATGAGGCACAACAGGGTAACAATACTTCTAGTGCAGTTAAATAAGACGACTGCTCTCCTCTGAATTTGTTGAATAATGAGACCGTGGTCCCTCTAACGTGTAATGACCATGGATTCGGCCTTTAAAAGCGTTCAGAAAGTCGCAGCACCACAAACTGCTGCAGTAACTCAACTCATGATTCATATGACGCTACTGGAACACCCATAATGCCTCTGTGCCCTGCAGTGTGTGCAATGGGTGGACGATGCGAAGTTGAACCAGCTGCGGCGTGAGGGAATCCGGTATGCGCGCTTGCAGCTGTGCGACGACGACATCTACTTCATCCCACGCAACGTCATCCACCAGTTTAAGACGGTGTCGGCTGTGTGCAGCCTGGCGTGGCACATCCGCCTCCAGCAGTACCATCCCAAAAAAGAGGAGGAGGAAGAGGAAGTTCACAAACCCAGTTCGCCCGTGAAGGAAAAGCCTGTTAACCGGACGTCGGCCACGTTGCACCCGCCTCAAGCGGACACTTCGCGCCCAGAGAGCGCACCTTCACTTGACGCGACTCCTCAAGCTCCCACAGTTCCTCAGGCTTCCCTCCACCCAGCAGCTCCAGGTGACTCTCTCAGCAACAGCAGCAGAAGCCTTCACTGATTTCTCTCAGTGACCTGCAGGTGACTGCAGTCACTTTCACCTGTTAATCAGTTTAACAAACTTGACTGACATTCCAGGAAAGGATTTGGACTGACAAAAACAAGACTGAGATATAAAATAATATATTTTCTTTTTAAAAGAAAATCTAAAATGTTCAAGAAACAACCCCTGTAAGTACTTTTTTTTTTTTTTTTTTTTCACTCAGCCAAAGTATTTAATTTAATTTTTTTTTTCTGATTGTTCAGTATAGTTTTTTATATTCGTTTATATCTGAAATAGAGCTTCTTTCAAAAGGAAATCATTATTGTCTACCAAACTGTGCATCACGTGGATCAGTTAATTGGTTTTTGCAACAACAACAAAAAAGGTCCCAACAGCAATCATGTCGCACGTTCATTTCTGTGGTTGTTTGTTTCAAATTTCCGTGTATTTTATCCCAGCAGGAGAATCCGGTATCAGAGATTTTCCTTATCACAGAGCAGGATCGATTCCGACTTCGTGTTATGCTGTCTGGCATGGAAAGTAAATCTGTGTCCAAACGAGTAATAAAATACCAACTGTTCCCAAAGAGAAAGCTGTTCAAAGCTGGATCTTGAGATGTTTAATTGACTAATTTCCTCGCAATGTCGTCTCTCTCTCTGGACTTTTCTTTGATATGATGAATTTCTCAGGGTCCCTTTTTCATTTGAGGCTTTTTGTTTGTTTGTTTTTTTTGGAATTGGACATTATGGGTAAATTTGTTACAGTGCCACAACTGGATCAGGAATACATGTGTACTGCACAAGTTGTTCACTAAAGCTTCCTCTGAATTTACTTTCAGATACAGATCATAAGCTGAAATACATGTGAAGGAAAGAAAAGATGAGTTTGTTTTTCCTCAAAGTTTCGTACAGTTGACTGATTTATTTAACTTTATTTCACTTGGATTGTACTGATCAAACATCTCTCATCGTAAACCATTGAATCACGGGTGGCGGATCGATAGCCTGGGACAAACGGATTGATTTTAAAAAAAAAAATTTTATTTTGAGTTGGACAAAAATTTAAAAAGGCTGTAAATAATCCCTACACCTCTAAGTTTTTCTTCGGTATGTACAGTGGCTATAAAAAGTGTACACACCTTGTTAAAATGAGGTGGTTTGGTTTTTTTACATCAGGAAAAACCTGAGACCACAATAAATAATTTCAAAACTTTTCCCACCTGTGACCTATAACCTGTACAATTCAATTGAAAAACAAACAAATCTGTTAAGGGGGAAAAACATGAACAAAAAAAAAACGTACAGTAAGCTGGTTGTGTAAGTATGCACACCCTTAAAGTGCTGATGACACGTTTTTGACATCTTTGGCGATGTTTTATAACATAAAAAGTAATTCCCGATGATCCATATATTAATTCACGAAGGCGCCTATTTTACAAGTTATGATGATAAACGCGGCTATTTGGGCAAATTTGACGGGGCTGCAGCACCCAGGAGACGAAGGAGGAGGAGGAGCTATATGACGTCAGCGAAAGAACCTTCCTCCTAACTTACCAGTTTGTTGTTGATGCGGCAGGTGTTCAGTTTGTCATTATTAGTATTATTATTATACATCATTAGATATATATGCCTTCGCGTTGTGTTGCCGGCTTTTGCTCCAAAACCTACAAGGATGGGGTAAGTTTATTCAAGTTTCCCAGAGATCCCGAGCTGCATGCGAAGTGGGTGAAGCAAGTCAGGCGCACTCATGACAAGTGGGAGCCCTCACCAACATCCGTCCTGTGCTCTGAACACTTTGATTTGGATTGTTTTGACACCCTTCCCAGCTTAAAAGAATCTCTTGGGTGTTCAGTTCAGCACAAACGTGTGTTACTACCATCAGCAGTGCCTACACAGTGTTGCCAGATTGGGAGATTTCCTGCCCAGTTGAGCGGTTTCAAGTGCATTTTGGTGGGTTTTGAACATATTTTGGGCTGGAAAACTTCAGCAGTATCTGGCAACAGATACTGCTGAAGTTTTCCAGCCCAAAATATGTTCAAAACCCACCAAAATGCACTTGAAACCGCCCAACTGGGCGGGATTCGTCCCAATCTGGCAACACTGCCTGTATTCCGGAAGGGGTCTACTCGTAGCTATGCCAGATCCAAAGACAGTCTTCCTGTCAGAACGTGTTGTGAAACGACATAAGATAAAGGTACGTAGAGCTAAAGATTCTACATGATGATCATAAATGTAATCATAAAGTCGGCGTGATATCAGTCATGTATTTGCTTGTGAAAGCTTGCGGCTTTCATGTAACTGCCGCCTAGCAACGAGAGGCAAAGGGTAAAGAGGGTAGGCTATCATAGATTCTATTCGGAAGAGATCAGCACAATTCTAGACTCCCAGAAGAGGAAGAGCTAGCACTAGAGAGTTCACCGGCGTTTTCATGCGCCATTTCCCTTGAGTAGAACCAGAGTAGAACAGCCAGTGAACCGCAGCGTGTTCTCCCGCTGACGTCACAACATGGCCGCGAGCCACGGACCCAGTTTTCTTGCGCCGTGCAATTAAAAGTTGGATATTTGCGTAACAACAGCTTCTTTTCACGTAATTATAACAGAAATCTAACATGTTTGCCATGTTGTATAGTTTATTTAAGAAATTGCATAGAGTCATGTTCGTGTCATCAGCCCTTTAAACTAATACTTTGTTGAAGCACCTTTTGATTTAATTACAGCGTTCAGTCTTTTTGGGTCGGAGTCTATCAGCCTGCCACAGCTAGATTTGCCCACTCTTCCTTGCAAAAGTGTTCCAGATCTGTCAGATTGCGAGGGCATCTCTCGTGCACAGCCCTCTTCAGGTCACCCCACAGATTTTCAATTGGATTTAGGTCTGGCTCTGGCTGGGCTGTTCCAAAACTTTTAATTTTCTTCTGGTGAAGCCATTCTTTTGTTGATTTCGATGTATGCTTGGGGTCATTGTCGTGCTGAAAGATGAAATTCCTCTTCAGCTTTCTAGCAGACACCTGAAGGTTTTGGGCCAAAATTGACTGGGATTTAGAACTGTTGATAATTCCCTCCACCTTGACTAAAGCCCCTGTTCCAGCTGAAGACAAACAACCTCAAAACATGATGCTGCCACCACCATGCTTCACCGTGGGTATGGTGTTCTTTTGGTGATGCGCAGTGGTGTTTTTGCGCCAAACATACCTTTTGGAATTGTGGCCAAAAAGTTCAACCTTGGTTTCATCAGACCAGAACACATTTTCCCACATGCTTCTGGGAGGAGTTGATGTGCGTGTGTGTGTATATATTAATTTTTTTTTGCAAAATTTAGCCAGGCCTGGATGTTTTTCTTTGTAAGAAAAGGTTTCTATCTTGCGACCCTACCGCATAGTCCAGACGTATGGAGAATACGGGAGATTGTCACATGTAGTACACAACCAGCACTTGCCAGAAATTCCTGCAGCTCCTTCAGTGTTGCTGTCGGCCTCTCGGCAGCCTCCCTGACCAGTTTTCGTCTTGTCTTTTTTCATCAATTTTGGAGGGATGTCCAGTTCTCGGTAATGTCACTGTTGTCCCATATTTTCTCCACTTCTTGATGACGGTCTTCACTGTGCTCCATGGTATATCTAATGCCGTGGAAATGTTTCTGTACCCTTCTCCTGACTGATACCTTTCAACAGTGATGCTTTGTAAGCTCTCTGTGAACCCTGGCTTTTGCTGGAGGATGCAACTGAGTAAATGTCTGAACTTTATTTGGGGTTAATCAGTCATTTTAATTGATGGCTGGTGTGAATCCAAAAAGACTGAATGCTGTAATTAAATCAAAAGCTGCTTCAACAAAGTATTTTGTTTAAGGGTGTGCGCACACTTCTGCAACCAGCTTATTGTTTTTTGTTTTTTGTTTTTTTTTCCTCCGAACAGATTTGTGTTTCAATTGAATTGTACAGGTTATAGGTCACCTTTTAAAGGTGGGAAAAGTTTTGAAATTATTTATCGTGATCTCATTTTTTTACATCAGAAAAACCGATCATTTTAACGGGCTGTGTACACTTTTTATATCCACTGTAGGTTTCGTTAAAGCTGAGTGTGCTTCACAGTGGTACACCAGTATGCATCCGTACTACGCACATCACCCGAGACGTGATCTGGCTTTGGGGAGAACGTTTTTTATGGATGGCGGATGATCTTTTTGGAATCGGGAGCATTGTTAGACACTGACGCCAAATCATAGACACTAACCAGACTTAATATCTTTGTATTTTTAAAAAATATGTATATGATGAAAGGAGAAAGCTCAAACTCTGGCCAGCGACTTGATGACTTTTCTCTCTCTTCCCTTCTTCTGTATAAGAGGAGATTAACCTCAGGCTTCCACATAATATGGTACAATTGTGATTCTGTATGTGATGACATTTGATGATCTGATATGATTCGATTTATCCGCCTCTGACAATATGTGAACAACTTTGAGGTAATTCCCGAGCGATGATGTAGAGAAGGGCTATTTTAAATATTAGATTTACAGACAAATGACTTTGCGAGCAAATTATATGATTTACACATCAGTTTAAATTTTTTTTTTTTTTTGACACGCACTAGTTGTCCGTTTTCAAATGGATTTGTATTCAATTTATGATAGTCACCTTTTTAAAGTTGTGCATTGATCCAAATCGTCGGACTGTTCCATCCATAGCACTTATCAACGCACTTAACTAGCATTATTCATTGCATTTAGTTTAGCGATCACTTTTTTTATTTTATTTTATTTTATTTTATTTTTTGGGCAACCAGAACCCAGGACTGGGCAGCACACCAGGCTGGATAAGTGCGTGTTTTTTCCACACCTGCATACTACTGGATCCTCATTATTGTCAGAATTGGACTGGTTCTAGAGCAACAGCTCAAATTATATGAACTTTTTGAAACCGAGCTTCCTCACTGGCTGGTACGTTTGCCTTTTTAATCACGGGCCAGTTTCCTATTTCTCAGAAATGTTGGATTTCATGTTGGCGCTTTCTTTTCCCCCTCCCCAAATCATTTATTTGACATTTTACCTCTTTGGAAACTATTCTGGGTTTCTACAAAATGTCATATGATCAGGTGAAATTCATGAAGGAAATGCGTCTTTTTAAAGACCAAACATTTTGCTACGGTATGTACTGTTTTTTAAATCACAACTGCTTCTGTTCTAAATCCCCCAGTTTCCTTAAGTGTTTTATCTTATTTATGTACGTTAACGGGAGATACAGGGGGATTTATGTTTCTTCTGTGAATCTGAAAGCTAGGACTGAACTTTTTTTTTTACACAATATGTAGCTTTTGAGAGCTAATAGCCGGTGCTGTTTTTCCATTGGTGTGTTCCACTTGTCGTTTGCCTCCAAGCAGGTCTTTTTTTCACCCCCACACTGACTTTTATGACTGTACAGTAAGCCTTTTATTTTATTTTATTTTTTACTGTTTTAGGTTTAAAATAAAAATAACCAGTGGCGTGCACAGATAGACATGAGGTGGTGCTCAAGTACCTGCCCCTCTGCCCTCTGTCCAAAAAAGTGCCCTTTTTAATTTTTTTTTTTTTTTTTTACAGTTTACTGAGGCCAATGTCGACATGATCTTTTAGAAAAGCCGCGGCATTAAAAGCGTGTGTGAAAATAATGTCTCGATGTGTGCCCCCTCCGCGCACACACCGGACCTCTGTCTCTCTTGCTCTGTCACGTGAACAAGCGTGCAGTGCATTCAATGTGAGGTTGCAGCAGCATAGCGTCCTGGAAGCCACGGCCTTGTCGTAGCGCAGACAACACATCGGGCAGTCAGTCAGCTCTTCCCCTGCCCCACCAGCCAGGTAACACATGAATCGCGTGAAAATGTATTGTTTGCCCTCTAAGCCCAAGCTGTAATTATTTTGTCGTGAAGTAGCCCGTCGCATACAGAAACAACTGCACATAAGTATTATATTTTTTGCTAGACCATTTTCAGATTTAGGAAAACACAAATTTCTTTTTCTATTTTGTTCAACTAGAGATTCCTGGCAAAGTCAAAAAGCCTTGATGTAATAAATTAACATTAAGTGGTTGTTTTACACCTTTAAAAACTAAAACGGGTCAGTGGCGACCCGAACACAAGAGGAGGGTTAAATCTCAGACTTTTATAATAAGGTGTTCCACATGCACAAAAAGTGCCGTTTTTCCCCCCAGAGCACTCGCCCCCCAAAATGTCTGTGCACGCCACTGAAAATAACCATGTGTCATATGTTGACATTCAGATTGGAATGTAATTTATTTTTACACCAGCAAGACAAATTGTTAAAGCTCGCTGCATTGGTCAATACGAATTACACATTTTGTACGTTGATATAAATTTCTAACCTATTCTCGTAGTCTAGAAAATCAAAATGTAGGTTTTCCAAAAAAAAATAAAAAAAAATCATTCCTACACATGGTGTAAAATCTGTGCTTACAAATGCTAGCAAGTTCCATATGCAATATGCTAAGCAGGATATTTCGGAGTCCTGAACTGAATGGAGCGCAGGGGTAGTGACTGGTTTTAGTTTGCACAGTAATGTGCTTTTTGAGCATTGTGAGATGGTAGAACTGCTGATTTGGTTTAAACGCATGTCTTTCTCTGATGCAGTCAGTAATCGCCTCCTAGGTCCAAATGAGTGCCTTTTTAGATATCTAACACTCGCTGTGTTCTTACTCGGAGGCAGACCTGCACAGAGTCGAGTCTAGCAATAATTTATCTACTCGTGGTTGAGCTAGACTTAGTAAATGAGTACCAAGAGCAACTTATTTAATCGAAAAAACAACCAAGGCCATTTTGTACATTATTACAAAAAGGTTGCAGGTGAGAAATGTTTGGCTGTTTAAAATGTTTTTAGGTCTTTCTGGACTCTTGGTCTCGCATGAATTCAGCCGACGAGGCGAGTTTAATGGTGACTTTTTTAAAATTTTTATAAATGTTGCATTTTCTGGAAATAACTTCAAACCTGGCAATTTTAGCAGCTTGCATTTTTTCAGTGCACCCTTCCCCTGCAAATGAATTACATCACATGCACACAATGTGTTACTTCTGACTACTGGCAGCTAGCTCATTATATATAAAAAATATTTTGTCACTGTTGATCAAGGTGGTTGTTATTGTTATTATTTTTTAATCATTCTTTGCACTATAGGAAACTGCTACGGAATCCAAGCATGCTTTGTGTGAATTACATTTAGCATCGTTAATTGCTGTTGTTAATGTTTTTTGTTTTTTTTTATAAAGGTCTGTTTTTTTTCCATATTTGTTAAAGGACATAATGTAAATAATCAACGATGTTTTAATAGAACTGTTCTGTGTATATTCTTAATCCTGTGTATAAAGACATACAAATGGAATGCATAGACTTTTTTTCTGTATTTTTTTAAATAAATCATTTTATGAGTGCACCAAAGTTGTTGCTGTGGGTTTGTTTATTTTAAACATTGTAGACATCATAGTGGAGGGTTTAGCAGTCTGGCTGAAAACCAACCAACGGTCACTGAACACCCTGGACAAGTCGCCAGGTCATCACAGGGCTGACACGTAGACACAGACAACCATTCACATTCACACCTACGGTCAATTTGGAGTCACCAGTTAACCTAACCTGCATGTCTTTGGAAACCGGAGCATCCGGAGGAAACCCACGCGGACACGGGGAGAACATGCAAACTGCGCACAGAAAGGCCCTCGTCGGCCACGGGGCTCGAACCCGGACCTTCTTGCCGTGAGGTGACAGCGCTAACCACTACACCACCGTGCCGCCCTAATATATACTCATTACATGTAAATTAAATGTTTAAAATCTCAAAATATTCCCTTTTGAGTTTCAGTAAAACAGTATAAATACCATGTATATCTTGGTCCAGTTCAGTACATGTAACCATAATCATGGGGAAGACTGCTGACTTGACACTTGTCCAGAAGACAATCATCGACACCCTTTACAGAAGGTCATTGCTGAAAAAGCTGGCTGGAAGAGGTGCACAAGCAACAGGGATGACCACAGCCTTGAGCGGATTGTCAAAAAAAGTCGATTCAAGAACTCTGGAAAGTTTCACAAGGAGTTTCACAACTCGCGTTCCTAAGATCAAGCCACTCCTGAACTAGAGACAACATCAGAAGCATCTTCCCTGGGCTAAAGAGAGAAAGAATTGGACTGTTGCTCAGTGGTCCAAAGTCATCTTTTCAGGTGAAAGTAAATTTCCTATTTCATTTGGAAATCAAGGTCTTTGAGTCTGGAGGAAGAGTGGAGAGGCACAGAATCCAAAGGGTTTGAAGTCCAGTATGAAGTTTCCGCAATCTGTGATTTGGGGTGCCGTGCCATCTGCTGGTGTTGGTCCACTGTGTTTTTATCAAGTCCAAAGTCAACGCAGCTGTCTAACAAGATTTTTATAGCACTTCGTGCTTCCATCTGCTGATCAGCTTTATGGAAATGCCGATTTCCTTTTCCATCAGGACTTGGCATTTGCCCACAGTGCCAAAACTACTACCACATGGTTTGCTGACCATATTACTGTGCTTGGCTGGCCAGCCACCTTGCCTGACCTGAACCCCATAGAGAATCTCTGGGGTATTGTCAAGAGGAAGATGAGAAACACCCGACCCAAAAATACAGACGAGCTGAAGTCTGCTATCAAAGCAACCTGGGCTTCAATAACACCTCAGCAGTGCCACAGGCTGATTATCTCCATGCCATGCCACATTGATGCAATAATTCATGGTAAAGGAGCCCCAACCAAGTATTGTGTATAAATGAACGTACTTTTCAGAAGTTGGACACTTCTGTATATTGTAAATCCTTTAAGATCCTGGATTTCTGATTGTCATGAGCTATAAGCCATAATCATAAAAATAAAGATTTTTTTTTTATTTAACACTGGACAGAGACTCTCCAGTGTTTAAATAAACATTTAAAAAATTCACTATCAAGCATTCATGTGATGTGAAAACATTTATTCATCATTGCATCAAGCAAATCTGTTTTATATCTACAGCTTGTACAATATTATTGCACAAATCTAACAGAGACCAAAATGTGCTCAAAACCTTCATCCGTTATCTGTAGCCGCTTATCCTGTGCAGGGTTCTGGGCAAGCTGGAGCCTATCCCAGCTGACTATGGACGAGAGGCCAGATCCTCGCAGGGCTGACACATGGAGACAAACAACCATTCACACCTACAGTCAATTTAGCCTAACCTGCATGTCTCTCGACTGTGGGGGAAACCCACGGAGACAACATGCAAACTCCACACGGAAAGGCACCCGTTGGCTGCTGGGCTTGAACCCAGAACCTTCTTGCTGTGAGGCAACGGTGCTAACCACTACACCACCATGCTGCCTCAAAACCTTTATCTGAAATTTAAAACTCACTGAAGTCCAATTGCCTTGGTTAGGGATGCACTGATACTGGTATGGTGGTCCGATTCCCTGCTCATTTACTTAGATGTATGCAACATCTGATACTATATGTAATGGTCTTACTGAAATACAGTGATCTGGTTGTATTTCACATCAAGGCACTAAAGGCAACCCAGACTGCAAACTGTGCTTGTTGAAAATATAAAGATGAGGGACTACTGCATTTTTCTACAATACAATTAACATGATTAAACATCTTATGGCATTTAAACAGCATGTTTAACAGAGCGCGAGGGCGCAGAGCAGCGTATATATATACACACACACAGAGCTATTGGTGAATGTGGAGCAGAATGTAAACCAACTATTACTCATTTTTAAAGACCACACTCTGCTATGTGGACTCAGGTCAGCATCTGTACACACTCTGTTAAAAATACTATTGAAAATGAGGGGTTTGTTTACTAGCAGCACAGAACAGCAACCAACATAAACAGAGCTAAAAAAAAAAATGCTTCATGCTAAGTATATTTGCATGAAGCAAATATACTTAGCATGAAGCATTCAGTACTGAAGAGGACCAAAATATATATTTTAAAAAACAAATAGTCTGATGCTTCTTTAATCTTGATCAATAAAAAAGTTTGTACTGTAATTATCGGGCAAAGCTGACTTGGCAAAGTACTTCAACGTGATCAAGAATGACTAAATACTTTCCAGTGAAGATGTGTGGATTTGCCTGTATAAGAGAAGACGATGCTAATGTGCAATCACACCGTTATTGATCTACATACATTCACATGGAATAATTCCAGGCACATCTCATCTGGATATGGTTCTTAAAACAGTAGCATACTACTTAAAGGACAGACAAATTATTAAATTATTCATACCGTTCCACGTCTAATTTTCATATACATATCAAAACGAGAGCTCTATTATTTACATACAGAATGAATCAAATAAAGTGTATGCTTATAAAGACATCAGCTGGAAGTTTGTCTTTCCAGTGCGTACCAGTCTGGTTTTGCCCTACGGGCTAGTAGTCACTGAGAGAGTCCATACTGCTATCACTCTATCACATATTGAAAAGTTATAGTGCAAAACAGTAGCACACGTTCCAAAGCAATGCAGCAGTCCTTTCGTTGATTGTCTAATAGAAGAGGGTCAATCAGTAGTAAAGCTAAAAATCTTTCATTAATTTAACTTTTTTGACAAAGCAGTACCATCTAGTAGATATTTTTTTAAAAAGAGAGTGAGACAGAAAAAACTTATGATACAACTGCAATACGAAAATGCAGAAGAGTACAGATGACTGAATGGGTAACAAAGAGGGAATAAAAACCCAATACTCTATACAGCGTTACTCTGGTATGGAGCTGCTAAGGTAATGGTGGTTATTCTTTAAATAAGGTGTGGCAATGAATTCATATATTGAGGTTATAAGTTAAGATTCTCAATATTTATTTCATTTCCACAAAGTACTCGTGGCAACCATGGACCGTGGAACACATTTTGAATTGGTTGGGCCCTTCAGCCCCCCAGCCAACACGCAGACACACACAAATATCACCACTCTCTCCTTTGCCCCAAAATAATAATATTTTTCGGTGTTTCGTTATTCAGTAAAAGCTAAATAGTTAAGCTGACTAAATAGACTAACCAAAGAATGACGTGGTGGTTTAACGTTATGTTAAACGTCCAATCTCAGCTCAAGTGGGCAAGACACACTGTCCACATGGAAGACACGCGAATCCCAAGACTTCTCCTTTTGGTGAATTGAAGGAGGGTCAGAGAAACGGGGGCGGACAAAGGAAAAGATATACAGACATTTTAAAAGCAAGTTTGAAATCTTGTACCATAAATCCAGACACATAGGAGGCTTCAGCTGGAAACAGAAGTCAAGTCCCTTCCACACCAGGATCTGGTCTTTCCAGGCAGTCTCCTATCCCAGTTCTTTGAGGCACATGGGTGCGGTGCCAATCTCCGTTTCCATAGCCCTCGGCCTCTTGCCTATACAGCTAGGGTTACGGTGGGGGGCTAGTCCTCTGGTAACCGCGAGAGTTTGACTTCCCTACTTGCATCTGTACTGCAGTGTGCCTTGCTAGATGGCAGTAGGTATCATTTTTATGATGGTCTTTGGTATGACCCGATCACGAGTAGAACTCACGATCTCCTGGTTGAGACACGGACACGCTAACCACTAGGCCAGCTCACGGTATTGGAAACAGAAGTACATGGTGTAAACTCTGTGCTAAGGGACTGTCTGCCTTCAAGGAAAACCGCATCCAACAGAAGAAGGATAAACGTCAGCACCGAAAGGATCTCATCCAGTCACAACCTACTGGAACCATGGTGGTACAATGGAAGTGCGGTGACTGCAGGAGTATTTGGCTGTCTCACATTGGTCTGGTCAGTCACCGAAAAACACATAAGTAGCCAGTCACTTTTCCAGTGATGAGATCTGCCTTCAGAGACAGCTCAATCCACCACCACCAGCCAAGCAGAATTCACTGCTTTCTGATAGGCTATGTGGGGGCACACAGGGAGGCAGTGTATGATATGGAGCTGCACATGGATTCGAATTTTTGACATGTTTGATGTTCAAAAGAAAGTCGGGCTCGGGCACTACCGGTCCTGCGGTCCATGGTGGCAACTACTGAGGCACTGAGAATCTTCAAGTCTAAAATTTCACTTTTAAAAGATACACTAAAATACTACAACTTGCTTGAGAGACATTCCAAAGAGCAAAGTATTTCAGTTCATGGAAGCCTTTCGTTTAGCTTTCAGTACTATTTATAGTAGAAAATGTCAAACTTTACCACAATTTCACCTGAACCCAAAAAGGCCACTATATAATAAATACAGTGATTTTGAGACATTATTTTCTTTCAGCAAGCGCCTGAGTTATTGACACTTGTAGCGACTGAGCTCCATTCATTAAGGACTCTTCTTCCTTCATTTGTCTTCTTGGATATCAGTCTTTTTTTTTTATCAAATGGGAACCTGATGTGGGCAGGCAGTTCCTCCATCACTACACACTCTGACCGTGAGGCACTTCCTGTACTGTCTAAATTACACCCATGTTTCTGGGTGGTTCCTCGGTCCTTTGGGCTTCCCAAAACGTGTTCCAAAACCTGCAGAAACAGAAGGAAGGTTGGCATACTTTTATAGTAACATTCATCAGTTGCTTTAATAAATAAATAGTCATTTCTGAGGACCCAAGAGTAACCAATTTATGACCAGCTGACCAGAAACAGGAGCAAATAGTTATCGGAAGAACAAGAGATGTCAGGAACACATAAACAGAGGTTTATCATTGCTCTTTGACTTTTAAATGCAACTCAAAGTTTTATTTGTTTAGTACTTTTAACAGCTCTCTAAAGAGCAAACCAGTGGCAACAATGTTGAGCAAAACTTCCTGAGATGACATGAGGAAGAAACCTTGAGAAGAACCTGACCTCAAAAAGGAATTGCTTCTCAACAACACCAATAGAGAGATTACAAATCATTACACTTCCACAATTATACACCAGTCTTGGGTGCAGCTCTACAGTATCCAGGTGAGTTTAAACACTGAAGTAAGGGTGAGACTTGAGTATGAGCATAAACTGTTTTTGGGAGGTGTAATCTTCAGGCTGTCCACGTGGGACCATCCACAGCAGGTAAGCCTTTGAAGAGGTTAAGACAACCAAGTGCCAAGGAAATGACAGCTAAAACCACATAGACTACGTATCTGAAACTGAACTTTCAAAACAATTTAAAAAATGGCAGTTGAAAAATACACTTAATGGCCAAAAGTATGTGGACACCTGACCTTCACACCTAATATGGTTCTTCCCCAAACTGTTGACACAAAGTTGGAAGCACACAATTGTATAGAATGTCTTTGTATTCTGTAGCATTACTATTTCATTTCATGCAAATTAACAGGCATGAACCTGTTCCAGCATGACAGTGCCCTTGTGCACAAAATGAGGTCCTTGAAGGTATGGTTAGCTAAGTTTAGAGTGGAAGAACTCGAGTGTCCTGCATAAAGTCCTGACCTCAACCCCACTGAGCCCCTTTGAGATGAACTAGAACACCGACTACCCCACGTCAGTTGGGTTGAGGTGACGGCTTTATGCAGGACACTCAAGTTCTTCCACTCCAAGCTTAGCTAACCATGCCTTCAAGGACCTCACTTTGTGCACAAGGGCATTGTCATGCTGGAACACATTCAGGCCCGATAGTTTGTATGAAAGGAGTCAGTGAATGTGAGGTCCTTGAAGGCATGGTTAGCTAAGTTTGGAGTGGAAGAACTCGAGCGTCCTGCATAAAGCCCTGACCTCAATTCCACTGATTACCTTTGAGATGAACTGGAACACCGAGTACACCCCAGGACTCCTCACTCGACATCAGTGCCTGATTTCACTAATGCTCTTATGGCTAATTGGACACAAATCCCCACAGCCATGCCCCAAGATCTAGTGGAAAGCCTTCCCAGAAGAGTGGAGTTTAATATAACAGGAAAGTGGGACTATGGCCGAATCCCATTTCACCCCTTGGACCAACCCCTTGGCCCTTCCCCTCCATTTTGCGCGTTCACGTGAAGGGGTAGGGGTATCCCAATCCCAGTTAACGCGGAGGGGTAGGGGAAGGGGTAGGGCTTCTGTACCCCTCCAAACGGAGATTTTCCTGGAGCTGACTCCGAACGAAGGGGTTTGAGTGATTTCCCACAATGCCATGCGGATTTCAGCGAGATTTCATGCGGATTTCAGAAAGATGGCGGTTCCCGCGGCGAAAGATTGTCATAAATGTATTTTCTCCATTATTTACGTGTTTTAAGTTGTTATCCAGAGGAAACACGCCGCTTGATTCGCTTTCGAGCTGAGAATGAGCAGCGATTTCTGAAATCCAAGCTGCTGCTAAAAAGCTTTGGGAGTGAGTATTGTTTTTGGTTGCTTGACTGCGTACGTTTTGTTCTGTTATTCTCGCTTTTATTGTTTACATGAGTGTTCTGACACCTCATTCTGTCGGATGTGGTGCACGAAGCGCCAAAGATATCCCATTCAGTGGTGTTAGTTAACAAATCACACCCTGCCAGCAGAGATTTCTGGTTCTGCCTCTGGCTCTGACTGTAGCGGCTGGTCGCAGCCAATGACGCATTTGGTCGCGTTTTGCTAACGTAAACGCTGACGGAGGTACGCGATGACGTATGCGATCGTTGAAGGGCTATCCCAATACGTAGGGGTTGAATTTCAAGCCCTATCCCTTGTAGCTCAGTTTCAAGGGGAAGGGGGAGGGGGAGGGGTAGAAATTAGAATTGGGATTGGGCCTTTATCTGGAATGGGATGTTCAAAAAGCACAAATGGGTTTGATGGTCAGGTGTCTACAAACTTTTGGTCATGTAGTGTAGAGTCTAGTCCTCAAATCCAGACAAATGACAGACCTCTGTAGTTTTAATTAATGGCTTTGCATGCTTTAATGCTTAACTCTGAACCATCAAGTACCAAAGTGAGTCCCACAGACCTTAAAGTTATATAAATGGTTAGTGGTGTTTGGTAAGGTTCTGTACAAGCTGTGGGTAGTGACCAAAAGAATCAAATCAGGTTTCTCTCAGGGTTGCGGGGTTTACTCTCCATGACAGGATAAGGAGCTTGGCAATTCGGAAGACCTTACAAGGATGCCCCATTGAGATTCCACTAGAGAAGTATCAGATACATTCCACTAGATGGCGATCTCGAGCCAGATCTAGGACCCACTGGAGAGATTGTTTTTTTTTTTCAATGACAGGGAAGGGTCCTTAATGGCTGCATTTCAAGAATGCCATGTCATCAAGTCCTGCCAAAAAAACTGCCAATGTCTAGGATTCTTCAAATTTTATTAAGGAGCGAGTCCTTTTGTTCAGAGAATTTTCAAGGACGTATGTGTGTATCCTCAGTGTTCTTAAAGCACTCACAGTCCTATATACACACAAGGTGGAACCTTTTCAATGACACACACCTGTCTAGCCTCTGAAGGATCCAACTTGGAAGGACCTGTCCTACCAAGGAAGCATCCTTGACATCAAGAAACACCCTATATCTCTCACTTAGCTTGGGAACATCTGGGAATCCCCAGGAAGAGCTGGAATCTGTGGCTCAGGATAGAGACGTCTGGGTTGACGACCTCCAGTATGTTGCCACCGTGACTCAGACCAGGAAGCGGTAGGAAAATGAGGTGCCTGGGTAACTTTTGGCTCAAAACTGAAATGTTGCCTTTGTGTTGGTTGTCTCTGGGCCATTTTTGGATCAGATTCCCAATACCGTTAAAAAAACCAAAACAAAATAGAAATATAGCTAATTATAACTGAACAACTTTTGACCCACAAATACTTTTAATTCCCAAGACTGGCCCTCAGCTAAACCATATTTGGGTTGAACATTTGGATCAGAGAGCAAACGTCTCACCTCTCTGCTCAACTATATGCTTGTATTGTAACTTTTCAATTCAACGTGAATCAAACCATCTGCCAAAAATACCTATAATGCACGTTCTGGAATACATTCCAAGTCAACCTCCAAAATTCTGGGTTTTTAATGCGAAAGATCATTATATCACAAACATTCCAGTAGTGGAAGAGGTACATTTTTTCAGCACAAGTACATTGATTTTGGCAGTACAGACACAAGGAAAAAGTTCTTACTAAATAGGAATCCTGCAGTACCGCCATGGTTTGAAGGAACAGGAGCAGACACAGGAGCCTCTTTTGCTGCAAACAATAATGATTTTTTAAAATTAATTAATATACAAACATTATAGAATATTAGACCTGTAGATAAAATGCTCTTCGAAATACACATCAAAGTCGACCTTTTTAATAGTAGAATAGAAAGTTAATGATTTATTCTCACAATACTCACTTTTCTGTTTTCCTTTCCACAACTTCAAACTCTGTAAAGAACAGAGAATCATCACCATGCATGGTTTTGCTAATCTACAGCTTTTCATACACTAAAAAAATACATTTCTCAAACACACAACAAATAAAGGCTGCAACGAGAACCTTGGTCCTGGATTTTTTGGTTAGTGATGTCCTCTCAGGCTGCTCCACTGCAGGGTGTCTGCGGTCCACTGATGTCTGGTCTTCTGCTCTAGACAATACTTCAGGAAAAACAAGAAAACCAGAAAAGTATGGAGCTTTTAGAGGATCCAGGGAGAAAATATAACAGATTTTAGATTGAGAATTGAGGCTGGGATCAGTTACCAGGCTCTGCTGTCGCCCCACCATCTGGATCAGGCTGAGGAACCACAGATAAACGCTCTGCAGAAGGGAACAAAACACATACTTTAATGACGCAGGCACTAATAAAGAGGCAGAAAACATATAATCTTTTCTAATGTTAAGACAAGGTTATGTCTCAGGGAACCTCAACCACCCCAGCCCTATGATTGAGTTAATCCTCGACAGCTCCTTCTCTTTGACTGGAATCTGTCTCAGCTGTAAGTTATGTTAGATATATGTAATGTTGCTAGATGTAAATGTAACGAGTCTAAACGCAGCGTTGTTGGATTCTTGGTTCTGATTGGTCTGAAGTTGTTGATTAAATTTCCGACCATAGTTCCAGCTGTAAGTATCATCATAATACGCTCATTCTAATATGTTCTTGTTTCTATGGTAACAACTTACACGTGGACTGTATGGAGGACACTCCACATAAACGGATTTTTTTTTAAAAATCAACACTGATATGATGAAGTTTGAATTTGTGGAAGAAATCTCCAGCATCAGTGCTTTGGAACAGTCACAGATAAAGCTGTTCCTTTAAGTTTATTGACACGAGAACTTCTTCAGGACAGAGGGCTTTGCACTTTGCCTTTTTTTTTGGGGGGGGGGGGGGGGGGGTTTAACATGACAAGCTATATATTTGTGTTTTATTAATTTCAACAGAGAAGAAAACAGAGAGGCTGGTCAGGGAAATAATTGTTTTTATTCTATCCACATTCACTGGATATGAGCAATCGCATGTTCTGATTCTCTACTACTAGGATATCAGCTCATATACTATGAGTAGACAAAAACAAAATGGTGGAGTGTGTTGCTGAAGCAACCGAGGACAAAATAAAAACTCTACTCAAAAATAAAACCCTAAAAAGTACAAAAAAGGCAACCAAATTTGGAATGATGTATTTGATCGTAAGAACGTATCTTTTTTTTCAAGAATTATTATTATAGCATTTTTCACAAATTGCTACTGTCATTTCACCAGTTTGTTTACATTCTAAGCAGAAATGATTTTATTGGATGTTTTGTATAAAAATTTTATTTTTTGAGTTTGCAAAAAATATAAATAAAAATGCCCTGTCTCTCAAAATCAAGTGAATGTGGATAGAATAAAACAATTATTCCACTCAATCTTGTCATACATGGATTATAGCCGACTAGGTGCTATGCGCCTCGTCGGCTATCAGCTCATGTACGACTCGATTTTGTGGAATAACTGTTAAACAGATACTATAACATCAGTGATAACAGGAACTAACACAGTTTGTATGTGGGAATCATATTAAATCAATATGATTGGGGGAGGCGGCACGGTGGTGTAGTGGTTAGCGCTGTCGCCTCACAGCAAGAAGGTCCGGGTTCGATCCCCGTGGCCGGCGAGGGCCTTTCTGTGCAGAGTTTGCATGTTCTCCCCGTGTCTGCGTGGGTTTCCTCCGGGTGCTCCGGTTTCCCCCACAGTCCAAAGACATGCAGGTTAGGTTAACTGGTGACTCTAAATTGACCGTAGGTGTGAATGTGAGTGTGAATGGTTGTCTGTGTCTATGTGTCAGCCCTGTGATGACCTGGCGACTTGTCCAGGGTGTACCCCGCCTTTCGCCCGTAGTCAGCTGGGATAGGCTCTAGCTTGCCTGCGACCCTGTAGAACAGGATAAAGCGGCTAGAGGTAATGAGATGAGATGAGATGACTGGGGGATGATGAACAGACAATAAATGATGATGGACCGTTGGTCCAAAAGCTCAAATTAAAACGTTATACATTTATTTGGAAGACACGTTTTATTGATTTAGGAGCTAACTTGTTTGATGGATGTTCCACAACATTAAATGTGACTATAAATGGATAAATAGTATGATGTGTTACTCTTTAATAAATAAATTATGGTAGTTATTGCCAAATCTCTGGGATATTAGACAAATAAAACACTTTAGAACAAGCTGTTATAAGAAAATAATCAACTTCAAGATGGTAACAGTAACTCCACACCACCTCATCACTGATCATTTTTCCTAACAGCGCACTCTGTCATATTTTCTTTCTCATATCGCGATTCTGATCATGAAAACCGAGTATGTATATGAGTATTATGAAACCACATTACACATGTGAAGATCTCATCTCATCTCATCATCTCTAGCCGCTTTATCCTGTTCTACAGGGTCGCAGGCAAGCTGGAACCTATCCCAGCTGACTACGGGGTACACCCTGGACAAGTCGCCAGGTCATCACAGGGCTGACCGACAACCATTCACATTCACACCTACGGTCAATTTAGAGTCACCAGTTAACCTAACCTGCATGTCTTTGGACTGTGGGGGAAACCGGAGCACCCGGAGGAAACCCACGCGGACACGGGGAGAACATGCAAACTCCACACAGAAAGGCCCTCGCCAGCCACGGGGCTCGAACCCAGGACCTTCTTGCTGTGAGGCCACAGCACTAACCACTACACCACCGTGCCGCCCACATGAAGATATGACTCAATAATAGTGACTCGTATATCATCTTTATTTGAAGTAAATCTTGTGTTGTTTTGGCAGTTGTTTTACACTTAATATATTTTCTTTCTTATAAAGAATAAAAGTGGTGTCGCAATCAAAGTTTAAAGATTTTAGAGAGACTTGTTTGAATACATTCAGTCGTTTCGGTCATGAGGCATGTGCTGTTTGACTAATTTCATATTAAGGGAAATTGTGACTCAGTGGAAATGCCTACCTTGTTTTGAACTTTTCACTTTAACACTCTGTTGGAAAACAGAAGCACACGTGTATATATATACACACACACACAGAAAACATGAAGTAACAGACATGTGAATCATTCAGCACATTTAGAACAAGCTTGTTTTCTTCAAACTCCATTCACGGCTGTGTAGTTGGACATTCCATGAGCCAGTAATGCCAGTGGTTATAGCTTAGTGCTTCACTTCCCAAAAACAAGGAAGGGTTTATAGTAAAAGATCATACGAGAGAGAGAGAGAGAGAGAGAGAGAGAGTATTCAAAAAGAAGCTTTACTTGATGCTGCCGCAATGTTTTTTGACTTTTTGGATCAAAATATTGCATAGTATACCATATTATTTTAATTCTTGCCACCATCATTAGCAACTTTTAGGAAGTAAGTAGTCTTAAAGTTGCAGAGTGTGGAACATTTCTTTAGATTCAACATCTCTGTATCTGCTATTTTCTCCACACAGTTGAATGTCATGGTAAAAATCCCTACAAGACACATGAATCACCTTGCTTCTGGTTATCACCTCTAGAGATGTCCTGGGTTGGGAGTTTCCTGCCCACTCAGATGACAGTCCCAGTCTCTGACTTTGCTGGACTGTATCAGACTGAGAGGGGGCGCTGTTGCTCTGAGCTGTAATAAAGGGAAGATTCAGTCCATTAGGATCCTGCGAAAGCTTTTAAAATCCAAAAGTTGATCAGAATTACACCTCAGATATGTCTACTTCTGCTTAGTCATGTCTCTAATCTCTTTGGGTACAAGCAGTTGTGTGGCCATACTATACTAAATGTTATAAATAAATAACTTAAAACATTCATAAAATCCATCCACAGCACTGAGAAAACAATGTTGTTTTCTCAGTGCTGTGGATGGATTTTATGAATGTTTCCATGAGCCATCCATTAAAGGTTCTGAAAAATGTTCATTTTCATTCCACCAGACTTACTCAACCCTGTTACCTGAACAAATTCACCCCTTGGAAATATTTGGTCAAATGTTCAACAGGAAGTTGCATCATTCACATTTCTCGAGTATCATGAGAAGAAGAAAAATCTTCTACTTTTTTCTTTATTTTCAATCATATTAATGAGGTCACTTGTAAAGTACATCCCTGTTAATAATTATTTTATTATTATTAATTAAAAAGTAAATAAATCATTAGAATATTAACATTTTGTGTGTATTCAATGCTAAAGTCTCAACCATGTTTCCCATTTCAGAGCAGGTACTGTTAGCAAAGATACCTTGTAAAAAAAGAAGAAAAAGAAAATAGAACAAAGGCAGGCGGCACGGTGGTGTAGTGGTTAGCGCTGTCGCCTCACAGCAAGAAGGTCCGGGTTCGGGCCCCGTGGCCGGCGAAGGCCTTTCTGTGTGGAGTTTGCATGTTCTCCCCGTGTCCGCGTGGGTTTCCTCCGGGTGCTCCGGTTTCCCCCACAGTCCAAAGACATGCAGGTTAGGTTAACTGGTGACTCTAAATTGACCGTAGGTGTGAATGTGAGTGTGAATGGTTGTCTGTGTCTATGTGTCAGCCCTGTGATGACCTGGCGACTTGTCCAGGGTGTACCCTGCCTTTCGCCCGTAGTCAGCTGGGATAGGCTCCAGCTTGCCTGCGACCCTGTAGAACAGGATAAAGCGGCTAGAGATAATGAGATGAGATGAGATGAGATGAGAACAAAGGCAACATGGTTGTCTGACATAGGTTTATGTATTTTTTTAATGGTTCAACGTGTATATTCTTAGATTCAGTGTTGAAAAATGATTAAAGTTGTAATACTGCTAAACATGAAATCGCTCCTATGACCTCATCATACCTTCTCCTGTGACTACGATGTAAGATTCTGGGGTTCTTATAGGGAGTGGAGGAATGAGAGAAGCCCGTTTCTCTGAAGATGAAAATGCAAAGAAGAACAAGAGGTTGAAGAAGAAACATGGTTGCTGCATATGTGAAACATCTTTCAATTTTAAATACTGAAATGTGGATTGTGATGGAGGCAAATAAAAACACACTGTACCATTCATTAGAAAAGAATCAGGTGTGCGTTCAGGGAGAGGAGGAGTGAGACTCTTTGAAGGTTCTGGAGCCAAAAATGAACAAGACATAAATCAGTAGTTATTAAGAATCAATTCCATTTTATTTGTTTGTGTGTTTTTATCCAAAGACATTGTCACAAAGTCAATTCTGGATGTATACAGTATTTAGATGCCTAGGGACCTCAAAGGGAACCCACCATTTTCTGCATGACAGTGGATAGTAGGACTAGAAATCATTATTTTGTACGGGTGTAAAGAGAAAATGTGGTACTAAATGTTTTTGAAAGGATACTTTTTTATTGACTACATTACATTCCTGGGTGGTGGCGCGGTGGTGTAGTGGTTAGCGCTGTCGCCTTACAGCAAGAAGGTCTGGGTTCGAGCCCCGTGGCCGGCGAGGGCCTTTCTGTGCGGAGTTTGCATGTTCTCCCCGTGTCTGCGTGGGTTTCCTCCGGGTGCTCCGGTTTCCCCCACAGTCCAAAGACATGCAGGTTAGGTTAACTGGTGACTCTAAATTGAGCGTAGGTGTGAATGTGAATGGTTGTCTGTGTCTATGTGTCAGCCCTGTGATGACCTGGCGACTTGTCCAGGGTGTACCCCGCCTTTCACCCGTAGTCAGCTGGGATAGGCTCCAGCTTGCCTGCGACCCTGTAGGACAGGATAAAGCGGCTAGAGATAATGAGATGAGATGAGACATTCCTGGGTTTGCAAACTCCTAAAAAGCTTAAAACCACAAAAGCGAAAAATTCCTGAATTTCATCAAAAGACACATGTGAAGAATGTTGCTCATGCTTCAGTAGTTCTTGCATTTCTGTGCTTTGCAATTTCCCTTGGCCAAAATCTGACAGGTGAAGAAGGTAGAAAGAAAACTTACCACCTTCCCCCAACCCCCAACATCTAGGGATGTATATTTTACCTTGTGAAGGTACGTGAAGTGGAGCAAAAGACTGGATGTTAACTGGAACTGGATGGAAACAGCTTTGGTTAGGATTCTATGAATTCTTGTTACAAAATAAAGCACACTTCCAAATGAATGCATTCTTGTTGTATGTTTTGTAATAAGATAAGATGGACTCACCATTAAGTGACAGTCTAGCTCTTAAACTCTGTAAGGAGTAGAACGTAGATAAACGTGAATCTACTGTGTAAGACATTTACATGTAAGCATTTGTCTGGAACTGACTCACAAAACTAACAACTGACAAACCATAAATGAAAGAAAGTAGTTGTAGCCTACAGAGCTAGCAACAAACGTAGTCCGACATGCTAAAAACATTAGTCATCACTTGGATTAATACAATCTTACATGTTAAAAGAAGACTAACTTGCCCAGAAATAGACCTACACATATTTGTGAGCTGAGTAACATGATAATTTGCACCACACATAGACATACAGACTCGTGACAAATTGATATGGTGTCGGACAACCATAAGCCACCAGAACAGATTCGGTGCACCACTATTGGAGCAATGAATGCCATTCTTCTAAGATATTCCCTCAACTGATGTGTTGATGATGGTGGTGGAGAGTGCTATCTAACATGTCAGTCCAACATCAGAAAAACCTTGTATTGATTTGCAGTGACACTTCCTTCTAAGTGGACCACTGAACCCAAACAATGCTCAATAAATGCCACCCACGGCATTACAGTGCCATTGGGTTTTCCTATAATTTGTCACTGGTCTGCACACAAACATATACTCTCACAGTTGGACTGTATTTTATATGAATCCATGTTATTCTGCGTTACATAAATCCTACTGACCTTGCTCCTGGACCAGGATCTCTTAAAGTCTGGTGCATCTGGATTTGAATTCCCAGACCATTCAGAGGATTTCCCGACCCTGAGCACAGTTTCCTGGGGCTTTTCTTGTACTGCATTCCGTAATAAATCTATTAGGAAATACACAGTCCATCAGGTACCTTCAGCATATACATTTGGTTTACATTTCAGATCTGAATGCATGATTCCCACTTCTTTTGGAACAGCAGTTACACAATCAGCCAATTATGAAGTAGCAGCACAATGCATAAGATCATGTAGATACAGGTCAAGAGCTACAAACATCAAACATTAAATAACAGAATGGGGAGAAAATGCGATCTCAGTGTCTTTGACAATGGTATGGTTGTTGGTACTAAACAGGCTGGTCTGGTTGGCACTAAACCCTTGATCTCCTGGGATTTTTATGCACGACAGTCTCTAGAATTTACACAAAATAGTGTGGAAAAAAATTCTCTCAGTGACAATTTTGTCAGTGGAAACACTTTGTTGATGAGTGAGATCAGAGGCTAGACTGGTTCAAGATGACAGGAATGCTCCTATAACTCAAATAAACATTCTTTATAACCATGGTGAGCAGAAAAGCATCACATGTTGATTCTAGGTGGATGGGCTACAAAAGGAGAAGACCACAGTCAAGTTTCACTACTGTCAGTCACTACTACAGTGGGCACAAGATCACTGGAACTGAACAGTTTGAAGATAGAATAAATTCACCCAGTCTTGACATGTATTTGCATTATTTTCTCCATTGCACTGCTGTCACCTGATTGGCTGCTTAAATAATTGCATGACTGACCAGATGTGCAGCTGTTCCTCATAAAGTGAATGCATGCACTACATTCAGATGTGTGATGAGGAAAAAAAGGACAGACTTTATTGTCGTGGTACATTCAATACATGATATGAGCTGCTTCTCTACCTTCATCATTAGCCATTACAAAGGATTCTGGAGTTCTTTCTGGCAAAGGAGGTATCGGAGAAGGAGGGTTTCCTGTTAAGAAATAGCTTACTTACTAATTTAACCAGATCCACAAGGAAAAGTCTTGATTTAGTCCCAGTAATAACAGCTTTATAATTACTTTCAGTCTCTTACCTGCGGTGATTGTTTCAGAATCAGTATGAGGTTCGATGACCAACATCAAGCTCTGATCGATGCCTCTATCACCCATATTGCCCATATCACTCTTATCACCTACATCGCCCGTATCTGTGGCTAAAAGACACATTGCAGGTTTTAAGCATAAGCGGTCATGTTTGTCCACCCAACCAAAGGACCATAGAAAGCTACAGAGAGATGAATAAGTCTAGAGAACCAGAGGCACGAACAAATCTCAGAGAGATTTGCTATGTGCTCTGAGAATGGAGAAGGCACAGAAATGTAAAGTAAAATTTAACCCTGAATGACATGCATTTTAATCTTTATAATTAAAGTGACCTTCAATGGGATGTTTCACAATCAGGGTTAACTTTTCGGGTCCACAATAGTCCAAAAGTCGAACCTCAGATTTTTGTGTTTCTCTGCTACCAAAAAGGATCTTTTGAGATGGGAATTAAATACGTAGAATTTCAGAGCTACAGGTTATATACTGGGCATGTTACTTGTGGTGAGAAGATGACGTACAGTGTATTTCTAAAACTGACCCACTTTCTTATAGTCCTCAAGAGTAAGGAATACAAAGTGAAAAACTGTTGAAATCTATGTGATTTTAAGTGCAAACTTTCAAGTCCTATGCAGTGATGCTTGTACATGGTGGTAACTGTAATAACAACTGAAGTGGTGACGATCTTTGTGGTTTTCCAGAGAGGACACTTTCTGGTGGACAAAGGATACTGTTGAAGTCACTTAGTTTACAAAATAATAATAATAATAATAGGTGGCACGGTGGTGTAGTGGTTAGCGCTGTCACCTCACAGCAAGAAGGTCCGGGTTCGAGCCCCGTGGCCGGCGAGGGCCTTTCTGTGCAGAGTTTGCATGTTGTCCGGTGGGTTTCCTCCGGGTGCTCCGGTTTCCCCCCACAGTCCAAAGACATGCAGGTTAGGTTAACTGGTGACTCTAAATTGACCGTAGGTGTGAATGTGAGTGTGAATGGTTGTCTGTGTCTATGTGTCAGCCCTGTGATGACCTGGCAACTTGTCCAGGGTGTACCCTGCCTTTTGCCCGTAGTCAGCTGGGATAGGCTCCAGCTTGCCTGCGACTCTGTAGAACAGGATAAAGCGGCTAGAGATAATGAGATGAGATGAGATAATAATAATTTCAACCACATGTGAAGCTCTGCTGCGAATGTATCTCACACCTGTTTCAATTCCTGTTTTTTACTGCGCAACAGCAGAGTATTCTGCTTCAAAAGAGACAAATATTTTCTTTAAAAAATAATTTACAGCCTCATCATATGGTGAGTGTTTTCCAGAGAGGACATTTTTGATGGACAAAGGACACTGCTGAAGGCACTTAGTTTACAAAAAAATGTAACTTCCACTTAAATATCTTTCTATTGTGAATGAGCGTATATGTCCCAATGTAAAACCTAGTTAGTGCTAAAAAATGCAATTCTGAATCGAACCAGTAAAATCGAAGTGGAATAATTAAAGTAGAATGAAATGAAATGACCACAAGGTCAAAACTAAGCCTACATTTGGCTCTTACAAACATGTTTATAAAAACTTAAGAGAAGTTAATGCTGTAGGTAGGGCTGGAGTGTCCCTGTAAAATAAGGTACAAGAAACTCCAGCATATATATTATACACACCAATTAGCCATAAAATTAAAAAGATTAAAGTGCCTCATCATGTTGTTCCATTATGTTGTTCCAATGGCACCTGTCAAGGGGTGGGATATATTAGGCAGTAAGACAGCACTCAAAGTTGATGTGTTGGGAGCAGGAAAAATGGGCAAGTGTAAGGATCAGAGCAATTTTGACAAGGGCCAAATTGTGATAGCTAGATGACTGGGTCTGAGCATCTCTAAAATGGCAAATCTTGTGGGGTGTTCCCAGTATGCAGTGGCTAAAACAGAAAGGTGTCAGCATTAACTTTTTCAGCAGTTTGTGCTGCAGTAGCTCTTTTGTGGGACTGGACCATATGGGCTAGCTGTATGGTCAGATGAGACAAAGATTGAGTTGTTTAGCCACAGTGACCACCATGTACAGAGGGACACTGTACCAGCTGGTGGTGATGGTAGGACCATCATGCTCTGGGGCTGTTTTGCTGCCAGTGGAACTGGTTCATTGCACAAAGTGGATGGAATAATGAAGAAGGAGGACTACCTCAGAATTCTTCACCATAAACCATCAGAAACTTGAACATGACTTGGGACTTACAACAGGACAATGAACCCAAACACGCATCAGAGCTGGTTGTGGAGGATAAAGCAGGCTAACATTAAGCTTAAAACAAGTCCTGACTTCAGCCCTATTGAAAATATATGGACCGTGCTTATAAGTCGAGTCCATGCCAAGAAAAAAAAATTAATTAAACTCTACCAATTCTACCATGAAGAGTTGTGAAATATCCAACCAGAATTCTGCCAGAAGCTTGTTCATGGTAAGCAAAAATGTTTGGTCAAGGTGAATTTTGCGAAGAGACATTTTACCCAAATATTAGGTGTGCTGTATGTATATTTTTGACCCTGTGTTGATTTCAGAAAACCCAAAGAAAATTAAAACTCATCTCATCTCATCTCATTATCTCTAGCCGCTTTATCCTGTTCTACAGGACCGCAGGCAAGCTGGAGCCTATCCCAGCTGGCTACGGGCGAAAGGCGGGGTACACCCTGGACAAGTCGCCAGGTCATCACAGGCCTGACACATAGACACAGACAACCATTCACACTCACATTCACACCTACGGTCAATTTAGAGTCACCAGTTAACCTAACCTGCATGTCTTTGGACTGCGGGGGAAACCGGAGCACCCGGAGGAAACCCACGCGGACACGGGGAGAACATCCAAACTCCACACAGAAAGGCCCTCGCCGGCCACGGGGCTTGAACTCGGACCTTCTTGCTGTGAGGCGACAGCGCTAACCACTACACCACCGTGCTGCCTGTGTGTGTGTGTGTGTGTGTGTGTGTGTGTGTGTGTGTGTGTGTGTGTTTAAATTAAATTTTCCTTGTATTTTTACAACACACATATACTGGACCTAGTTGCAGGAGTGAGTTAGTGTTATTCAAAAAGGCAACCATGATTGTGGAACAGCCCTAATAACATCCATGTTTCTTTGTAATCAAATTCTGATCTGACATTTTTTTGTTTAAATTTTATTTCATCAACACGTTGGTCTATTTTCACTTCAGTTAACAAATTTTCTACATTACCCACAATGCCTTTCAACTGCCTGTTGGTAGTAGTGGCAGTGGAATTAGCCTTTACACTCTCTTAAAGAGAGTGCTGCAGCAGCACTTTAGTCTTTTAGTCCAGCTCTCTCAACTATTCATCTGTACAATCTGTTCATACAGATTTATGTCCCAGCACCAACCAACAAATTAACACATTACAAATACTTCAATATAAACAAATTTAAAGTGTTTCATGGTCCTTTAAACCTGAAGTGAAATTGAAGTGAAATTTAAATCTGAAGTGAAAATGAAGTGAAATTGAACCAATTAACTGATGGCACCTTAAAAATGACTTTGTGGAAAATTAAGTTCATGTAGTTTAGTAGGAGGTTAACACCAAACAAAATATTACCTTAGACATTAAAATTCATTTTAATAAAGACATAAATATGTACTGTACCATTCAACAGAGATGAATCAGTTGTGCATTGAAGAAGAGTAGGAGCGAGAATTTGTGGAGGTTGTGGAATCACTAATATAAAAAATAGTAAAATAAGTAAATTCTTTTAGATTAGATTTAAATTATTTAAAATTATTGTACATTTGGGTGGTAAAAGCCTGGGGGTGCAAGCTTGCTTATATTTACAGTGTAGACACTAAGTAAGTTAGTTATAATTCTTTAAAATGTGAATTGATAATGAAGGTCGTAAGTCTTGAATATAACGCGACCTTGTCACTCAGGGAGGATGGACTGATTTGATTTTCAAGAAAATTAAATAAAATTAAATGCCAAAGAGGCATGGCCAGGCAGATGTTTTATAAGTAAATGTTTTAGAGGTATTACCTCTAGCCATTGAGTTTTTAGAACACTCTTATTTTACAAGACTTTAATCTTGGTAGAATTATGTCTTGCATATAGAACAACAATGTTGGTCATAGTGAGACAAAAATTAAAGAGAAAATTCAATACTGCAGCTAACCTTCGTCAGCCATAATGTAGGATTCTGGTGTTCTCTCCGGTAGAGGAGGAGGACTGTCCTCATCAGATATGGGTGTAGTCACATCTGGCCATAAACATACAAATGAAAGGGTAGTATTGTTTGATTTTTAGAATTCTAGGCACTTATTTTTCCAGTTTATAAACCTGCCTCTGCTAAACTTTTGAGATATTCATAAACAAGGTATAATAAAACAAGTACGAAAATGAAATAATTGAAAAATCCTTTGTAGCCATGGAAACACATTAGTATTCTCACCTGTCCATACGTCCTGCAGTGGCCATTCAATACTCTGAGTTTCAAGAGCCAACATGGGTTCAGTGAAACAAGGGTTCTTCTTGTTGAGGGGTACTGCTTTTCTACATTCTATAGACCCAGGGGACATGGGAGAATCTGGGCCAAAATATGGATCCTCCACTGTAAGACAAATGGAGGGAGCCTGGTTAGGGGGACCATCATTGTTTATTTCTGCCTGATGTATCTGATGTGGGCTGGACTCCTGTACTGGTGTTGGTCTGATGGGATTATTGGATTTCAGAACGTCAGTGTGTTGGGTTTGGGTTGTTGTAGCACTTTCAGGTATTTGGAGCTTCTGAGGTCGAGGAGGTTTTGGTATCTGGGACTTTAGATGTCCATGATCTGTTTGCTGAATTGGTGGAAGTTCAAGTATCTGAGATTTTTGGCATCCAATATCTGTTTGCTGAAGCAGAGGAGGTTCAGTTATCTGTGATTTCTGGTATCCAAGAACCATTTCCTGAAGCAGAGGAAGTTCAAGTGTCTGGGACTTTTGGCATCCAGGATCTGTTTTCTGAAGTCGAGGAGGTTTAGGTATCTGGGCCTTTGGGTTTCCAAGATCTGTTGGCTGCACCGGAGGAGGTTCGAGTATCTGGGACTTTCGGTTTCCAAGATCTGTTGGCTGCAGTGGAGAAGGTTCGAGTAACTGGGACTTTTGGTTTCCAAGATCTGTTGGTTGCACTAGAGGAGGTTCGAGTATCTGGGACTTTCGGTATCCAAGATTTGTTGGCTGCAGTGGAGGAGGTTCGAACATCTGGGATTTTCTGTATCCAAAATCTGTTGGCTGCAGTGGAGGAGGGTCAAGCATCTGGGACTTTTGGTATCCACAATCTGTTGGCTGCAGTGGAGGAGGCTCACATATCTGGGATTTCTGGTGTCCAAAATCTGTTTCCTGAAGTAAAGGAGGTTTAGCTATCTGGGACTTTTGATATCCAAGATCTGTCTTCTGCAGTTGACTTGCTGTGGCAGTAGCCCTTGGGGAAATTTTAGACTTGGCCCAGTTCTTCATGTCATTTATCATGTCTGCTGGTGTACGTGGTGCACTGGAAGTTTGGAAATGAGGTGCCATTGGCTGCAAGATTGCACTTGATGAAACATGGTTGGAAAATTCTCTAGGAGCTTCCTTTTCAGGACACCTGTGATGACAATAGAATAATTGACCAAATTACAATGTTCTCAATAGAACCTGCATTTCTTTATCTCAGATCTGTATAAGTTGTGAATTCACAATACCTGAGGTTATAGGATGGATGCAGTCTATTCTTTTCGACATGCTCATCCTCAGACTCAAAGTCTGAAACCTCACTGTCAGTGTCTACAGGGATGGGTGGAGGTGCAGCTACGACCTGATTTATGTTAAAAGACAAATGCTCATCATTAGATAACAGTTTGACTGTTGAACAATTTGCATTGCTTGAGTTTCTGAAATCTCAGCAAAAGTAATTTAAAAACATTGTAATTTCATGTCATATGTTAAGTATTCCAAAGCCAGCAAAATTATATAAAAGAAACAGCACCAGTAAGACACAGATATGGGCTATAACACAAACCATAATTAAATAGTATCATATAATGTTGTCATGGCATAGGTTACTAGTTTTCAAATTTGTCTATTTTTACACACTCCTTTTCAAAATAATTGTGCACTATATGGTCAAAGGTTTTTAGACACCTGACCATCACACCCATATGTAAACCTTCCCCCAAACTATTGCTACAAAGTTGGAAGTAATCAATTTTGTACAGAATGCTGTTTGCTGTAGCATTACAATTTTCTTTTATTGGAACTAAGAGGCCTAAACCTGTTCCAGCATAACAATACCCCTGTGCACAAAGTGAGGCCCATGAAGACATGGTTTGCCATGGCTGGAGTGGAAGAACTCGAGTGTCCTGCACAGAGCCCTGACCTCTGTTATGACCCCAGGTCTCACTGCCCAACATCACTGCCTGACCTCACTAATGCTCTTGTGGCTGAATGAAAACACAGCCACACCCCAAAATCTAGTGGAAAGCCATTCCAAAAGAATGGAGTGTTTATAACAAAAAAAGGGGACTAAATCTGGAATGTAGTGTTCAACAAGCACATATGGGTGTAATGCTCAGGTATCCATAAACTTTTGGCCACTTAGTATATATGGTTTGGATTATGAAACCACATCAATTGTCATGGTAATGGAGGAGATTGCTAGGTAGCTAACTATTGGTGTTTTTAAAAAGTAGAACTTTGTAGAACTTTTCTAATGCACTATAACTTCAATATTTAAAAATTAAAGAATGATATGTCTTTTTTTCTTTAAAATTCAATTAGTGCTATAATGAGCAGAGATAAATATTACCTCAGTATTAGACGCTAAATACTGTATGGAGTATTATTTAATCTCATCTCATCTCATCTCATTATCTCTAGCCGCTTTATCCTTCTACAGGGTCGCAGGCAAGCTGGAGCCCATCCCAGCTGACTACGGGCGAAAGGCGGGGTACACCCTGGACAAGTCGCCAGGTCATCGCAGGATTATTTAATCTGTTAATTGTAATTATATTTGATGCTGTTCTTCATTCACCCCAAACAACACAATGCATTTGTGATCTCACCTCATTTTTCTTTGAGTTTGATGCCATCATCTGCAGATGCTTCTCAAACAGGAATTTAATTGATCTGTACACCAGTTCATACTGCTCCTATAGGTAAAACAAAACAAGGGAAACAACTGAGGAACCAGCTTTGTTGCTTCAAACATCAGGGTTATGGTGGATGTGGAGTTACTGGGAACACAGGTACAATCTACATGGACACAGGGAGAACACACAAGCTTCTACACAGCCAGTAACCCAAGCTCAGGATTGAACTAGGGACCCTGGAACTGTGAAGCAACAATGCTACCCACTGTAATATCATGTGGCTGGTTACCAGCTTGTTTGTTTGTTTGTTTGTTTGTTTGAGTCAGACAGAACAAAATGTGTCTTTACCTTAGTCTGGACTATGGAAGGCCTCTGTGTTCTCATGTCTCGAACCAGGTCATAGATGCTGAAGTCCTCAGGTATCATCTAAAATTGGTGGAAACTGACAGGTAAATATCTAGAAGATTCATGTAAGTTGTTTAGGTCAATAGGCACAACATAAATATTTGTTCCTCTGCATCTTTGCTGTACATTAATAACCCAAGTAGTGTGAAATAATGTGCTCTTACTTGTTTTTTCAATAGGTTCCAAGTGTAGTCAATGACACACAATGCCCCTGTCCTTCCACAGCCAGCACTGCAAAGCCCCATAAACACCAAATTAGATTAAGGACACCATCAAAACACACTATATGGCCTAAAGTTTGTAGACACCTGACCATCACACCCATATGTGCTTTATGAACATCCCATTCCAGATTTAGTCCCACAGCCTCCACTCTTCTGGGAAGGCTTTCCACAAGAACTTGGAGCACAACTGTGGGAATTTTGACATTCAGCCACAAGAGCATTAGTGAGGTCAGGCACTGCTGTCAGGTGAGGAGGCCTGGGGTGCAGTTGGCATCCCAGTTCATCCCAAAGGTGCTCAGTGGTGTTGAGGTCAAGGCTTTTTTGTAAGCTGAAAGTCTTCTTCCACTCCAACCTTGGCAAACCATATTTTCATGGACCTCATGTTGTGCAAAGTGGTATTGTCATGCTGGAACATGTTTTGGGCCTTGAAGTTCCAGTAAAGAGATACTGTAATGCTACAGTATACAAAGACAAATACAGTTGCATGCTTCCAACAGTTTGGGGAAGGCCCATATATGGGTGTGATGGTCAGGTGTCTACAAACTTTTAACAATATAGGGTACATGAAGACACACTGCACCTTGCTCATGAGTCAGCAAAAGAGTGAAATTATCACCAGTTATCACTTGAAAGTGTAGTTTTCCTATTAGCCACAGAGCAACACCCAGGGGGCATGTCTTAAATATGACATTTGCATTTTATCAAGCCATTTTAAAAACTTAGCATAATTTTAACAACACTGGAAATAATGTAAATTTCATATATAACATAAACAAAGCCTCTAAGTCCTCCATGTTCTGTCCCTTAACTTGATTTTGAAGTAACTGCAAGCTGTATAAAGGAAAGCTGTAAAGACTGTTTGAAACTCGGTTCTTTTCTGCAACAAACCATTCTGTCAACTGTGACTGAAGCTGCGTCTGTCTATTTTTGGTAAGATGCTCCTGTGCTGTTTGTGGTTGTGTGTGTAGCGCTCCATTTTACCATGCTAATATATCATGCCTATATCAGCTGACAAGCCTGGTGTGAATTTTAAAAGAAATGAATCTTTCCTAGATGCTGCAGATTGGATGATGAGGAACAGAAATGACAATCTTTTTCATGTGTCACATTGTCAAAACTGAAACAAACACTTACTCAGGCTGAACAGATGAGATGACGGCTTTAAAATGTTTAAATGAGTCAAGAAATCAGAAATAAAGCCAGTAGAACAGAACTGACTGAATTATCAACAATTATTTCCCCACTGATGTTAATGTAACACTAGATAAAGCTGGTCTAGTAGGTTAAACTTAAACGGGCTTGTGGGCAAAAAAAGAAAGCACGAAGAATCAGGAATACTTCATTACTCCACTTTATTGAACTCAATCTCCTGAACGCCCCCTTTTATAGAGCCATCTCCCCTCTACATATCCTTCCGCCCTTAACTATAGTTCCCTCACATCACTTCACACAAATCATTCTTAATCAATCTGATCTAACACTTAACATTAATAAGCAACCTCCTCTTACATTCGTCCTCCTCATTAAAAGGAATGTCCCCATTCCAGAACTAACAGATAACATCTCTGGTAGTGAGTACAGAAATAAACAGACAGTACATGAAATATCACCTCAGGTCCAAGTCGAACAGCATGTGAAAAAAAATGATCAAATAACCACCTTATCCAGGGTCAACATGTAGCATATGAACATGGTAAGTCTGTTTTTTTTAACATGTATCATAAAAGCACACCGTATTTTTTTATTTTATTTTATTTATTATTAGTAGTAGTATAATTTTTTTTTTTAATATAACTACCACCCTACAGTCCCCAGCAGGGTAGATGGGAGTTGTGTTCACAGCAAGAGACGCTGTGGCCTACGAACAATCCGTCCTGACCGAGTAGTGCATGTCGCGTCCAACTGTGTTCCACCTGGCCCTATCACACCCGGATCAGTCCCTTGGGCCTGTTGCGGTGGGACTGGCAAAACGCGGCCTAATGGCCTTCGCATCAGAGGAACAGCAGGGCACGTAGAAGGTGTGACCTGACTTGTGTCAGGTTCAAGGTTCAAGGGAAGTGAACCGGATAGAGCTGTGTACCTGGGGAGAGGAGTGTGATTTCCCAGTGCAGTTGATGCCTCCCAGGTGCTCCTATACGGTTTCAGATGATCATAATGAATCACTTTGGGTTCCCTGTGTGGACGGTCCAACAGTTTGTAAATGAGTCCCTTATCATTTGAGGACACCACTTGGTAGGGTCCAGTCCAATTTGGAGAAAATTTTTGTCTTTGGGTGGTCGGATCATCTATCCACACCAGATCCCCATTCTGATACGGTTTAAACCGCACCTGTTTATTGTAGTAATACTCACGCTTGAGTCTCTGTTCTTCACAATTAGAGCGAACAACCTGAAACACTGTATCAAGCCGTGTCACCAGTTCTGAGCTGTAGTTTTGTGGGCTCTCTGATACTCCTGGTAAAGAAAAATACACATCAGCAGGCAGTCGAGGCTCTCTACCATGAGCAAGAAAGTACAGTGAGTACCCTGTGCTAGAGTGCTGAGTGGCATTGAAGGAAAGAACCACTGCTGGCAAATAATAGTCCCATTCGCCCCCTTTGTCATGAATGAGTTTTGCCAACTGTTCTTTTAAGGTTCTGTTAAACCGTTCCACCATCCTATTTCCACGGGGGGTGGTAGGGTGTGGTCCTTTTCTTTTTTATGTTAAGTCTCTGACAAATAGTCTGTATAATGTCTGATTCAAATTGACGTCCCTGATCTGAAAACAGTTCCTCAGGAACTCCATGTTCAGGAATGTCTCTCACAAAACAGTTTGGCTACAGTCGATGCTTTTTGATCCAACACAGCAAAAGCATTCACATACTTAATAAAATGATCTTGCACTAACAGTACATATCTATTACCCTGTGACGTGAGAGGCAGTTCTGTGATGTCTGTGCACACAAACTGAAATGGTCTGTCTGCCTGAATAGATTGTGCTCTGTGTGGTGGCATGGGCTTCCTGTATGCTTCACAAGTTGGACACAAGTTACAGAAATTATCGATGTCAGACCTCATGTTTGTCCAATAGCACATTGTCAAGGCTTTCTTAAATGTGCGATCAGCACCATAATGACCAGAACAGGGGTTTCCATGAAGCATGTGCATAGTCTCTCTAACAAGGCCATTGGGAATTACAGTAAGACTTGATAGACCACTGACTGTCCTGATACATTGTGAGCCTTCCTATACAGCAAGTTATTGTGTAGCACAAGCTTTGGGAACTGCCACCAAAGTTTTCTTTGTATTCTCCCTTTTACATGTCTAAGATAGGGCCGTTTGTTTTCCTGCACCCATGAATACACTTCAGCAAGAATCGGATCTGAAAATTGTGCAGATAAAATGTCAGTGTCCTGATTGGCAAATGAGTGGCGTACAAAGTCCATACCTGAGTTTTTGACCTGAAGCATAGTCTCGGTTCTTTCCACTGCACAAACTTGTGGTGGCACCAGTGTACTTTGCAGCTCTGTAACTGCAGGAGCTTTGTGGTCTCCCAGGGATAGCTGAACATCCTGTGACAGGGGAGTTGTTTGCGCATTCTGTGCTACGCACTTCCTGGTTCCTGAGTTGTTTGCGCCAAGTCCTTTTTTCCCGCGAGTGCTGGCATTAATTACTAATCTTTTAAACTTTTTTCTACAAATAATTTTCCAGTATCCTCTTCATTTTTATTGTACTGTCGCTTTCCTTTTTGTACTTTTCACTTTCGCTTTCCTTTTTCCTCTCTCTTTTTTCGGAAGAACACAGAGACCAGAAGCTTTCTTTTTCTCTCCTCCTGTGTAAAGACCACAAGCGGAGGCCATCTACATCGGATCTGCTTTAATATCAACAGATCTTCGATTAAGGTACGTAAATCTTTTCATCATGGCACACCTTCAGCCTGTTCAGTGTGCTGAGTGCAGGATGTTTAGTCATTCTTCCTCAGTTGCTAGCGATAGCTTTATTAGTGATAAGTGCAGATTAGTTAGCTCTCTGACGGAGAAGATTACAGTGCTAGAAGCGCGTGTCCAGGCTTTAGAGAAGGTTAATGAGTGTGAGAACAGTGCAGTTTCTGTAGGGGAAAGTCTGGATGCCCTAGGTGGAGTTAGCAATCCCCCAACTCCGGCATTAGAGCCCTTACAGTGAGGCGAATGGGTGACGACTCGGCGGCATAAGCGTAGAGCCAAAGCTACCTCTGAGGCTCGCCCACAGGAGCACCACTCCTCTCCGCGTCACGTGGCGAACAGGTTTGCTTTCCTTAGTGACGCACCCACTGAGAAACCTGAAAGAGCTCTGGTTATAGGGGACTCTATCATATGGCATGTGAAATTAGCTCAGCCTTTAGGGGCACCAGCAGCTTTAGTCAGGTGTATACCGGGAGACAGGGTACCGGACATAGCAGGTAATCTTAGGGTCCTAGGCAAGCACAGGTTCTCAAAGATAGTTATCCATGCAGAAGCTAATGATATACACCTTCGTCAATCTGAGGTTACTAAGAGTAACTTTGTAGAGGTGTTTAAATTAGCGAAGGCGATGTCCGATGCTGTAGTATGCTCTGGCCCCATCCCAATGCGGCGTGGCGATGTAGCTTACAGCAGGTTATGGTCGCTGAACTGCTGGCTGTCCAGGTGGTGCTCTGAAAACAGTGTGGGCTTTATAGATAATTGGGCTAATTTTGAGGGCACTGCTGGCCTGTTAGGGCGGGACGGTATCCATCCCACTCGGGAAGGTGCTGCTCTCATTTCCTGCAGCATAGGTCATAGTCTCAGGACAGGCCTAGTTAATTTCTGACAATCCAGAGCCAAGGCCAGGGAGCAGACGAACAGGCTAAACCAACTGTCTGCTAGCTGCACAGAGTCGTCACTCAGGGTCCACCACATTGAGACTGTGTCTGTTCCCCGGGCTAAACAAAAAGGTAGAAATTTTCAGAGAGTTTGCTCCAGTAACCTAATCAATATAAAATTAGATCATACTGACTGTACAGCTGCTGCCAGCACCTTTGATCTAAAGGTGGGGCTATTAAATATTAGATCTCTTACATCTAAAGCACTAATGGTTAATTAACTCATTACTGATCAGGAGTTTAATGTACTTTGTTTAACTGAAACATGGATTAAGCCAAATTAATATATAGCATTAAATGAAGTGAGTCCTCCTGGATACAGTTATATACACCAGCCTCGTCAAACTGACAGAGGAGGAGGCGTTGCGGTTATTTACAATGATTATCTAGGTCAGGGGTGGGTAAACTTTTTGGCTCAGGGGCCACATTGACTTTTGAAATTTTCCAGGCGGGCCGGGCCAACACCAAATTCATACATCTCGAACATAAACTGGAAAAGCTTTAGTGTTATTGTAAGGCCT